>NC_041402.2:67747062-67929562 GCF_900747795.2 Erpetoichthys calabaricus
ATCATAAAATAGGTCATTACAATAGCAATTGATGAGAAAAATGATGATTAATTGCAGAATTACAGTATTTGAAAGGTCCTCTAAAGTGCCTCTTTCTCTTGCACGATTTGACTCAAAAAATAATCAGCACATCGTCATCTCATAACAGGCTTCAGTTTTGAGTTTGGTATTTTTCCATCCAGCCGTTTCAGCTCTAGATCATCCTCAATAAACTGTGATGCACAGACACACACACACACATACAGGCACACACCCATCATCGAGATATCGATGTTTTCGGTATCAGGGACCCTAATTTTTGACAAATCCAAAACTTTCGCTCCTCTTCCATAGACGATAGGTTATGTTGGGTGAGGGTGCAAAGCAAAAAATAGGCATATGACTTATTTCCACTAGAAAACATTTTATTTGGTTTAATTTCTATTGTTTGTTCTGGTGCTTTTCAAGACAAACTCTTTCCATCATTTGAGAAAGTATTTCAATTTGCCATATAGCACTGTGAATCACAGAGGATACAGCAAAGTAGGGAAGGGCTGCTTATAAAATGACAAAGACCACCTATGATGACCTGTGATTTCCAGTTTGGCAAAACAGAAACTAAAGAGCATAGGAAAGGCACTATATAAATAAAATGTATTATTATTTTATTATTATAGTATAAAAACCCTGACGAAGGTTATTCCATGGATTTTGGAGAGAGCAAGATGTAGAAGCACTTGGATGTGATCCTTTGTACATTCATCCATTTTCTTAAATCGGTCTTTCAGTTACAAGGGAACGTGCCTGTTAACTCCGAGGTCTCACTTTTGCCTAACCACCCAAACAAGTCCCAGATTATCCTAAACATTAGAACTTCATTTATGCCACAGTGCAAGATATGCTAAGGCCAGCTGTCTTACTCTTGGATTATCCCAAATTCATATAATTGGCAATTAGGACAACTATGAGAATAATTTAAGAAACTGTAATCTTAAATTATTTAGCATTTTTGAGAACATCAGTATAATTACATGTATAAACAGGTCAATATGATTTATAAATAGTTCTTTAATATTTGAAAATTTGACTTTAATTAAAACAATAAACACAAGCTGCCAATATAAAGATTTAATACACTAATCGTATAAAGTTATTTGCAATTATCTTTTATTTTCACCCAACCTATTGTGGCGACCAGCATAAAAAAAAAAAAGGACTCACAGCTGACAGGGATTCCTGTGGTTCATTACTCTTGTAAGATTCTGACAAACAGAACCCTGTTGATATCCCTGCTGTTTGTCTTATCAAGCACACCACTGTACCCTTTTTGCTTTTCTATTTTCCTGTTGGCTTGCCTATAACAGCTACTACATGTTATGGCTGAACTGTTCAAATGACTAATTTTTGCTACTATTTAACCAGCACTGCTCAACTGATCCCAGAGATGGTGATTAGATTTATATGAGACTGCTAAACTGGCCCAGTATCACTTAAGGAGAGAGTGGTATGTGTTTGTGCTCGACTTGCACCTCATTCAGTGTTGTTTCCTATGCCTAATGCTGTCAGGAGAGTATCTGACCTCCTGCAATCTAAAAGATGGATTAAGTGAGTCCGAGAAGTTGATGGATGAATGAGATATCTTTAAACAGGGGAGGGCATGCTTGAGGCATTTCTCCATGATAAGAATACTCCTATGAAAAAAAAAAAAAACATAAAAGGAGAAAATAAACAGGAGAGAGAAAGCTCAAAGTAGAAACAAATGCACAAAAGGTAAATAAACCTAAGCTGCCTTAGATTTGAACCAACTTTGCAGGTTGGCCGCCTTTCCTTATTACTATTTACTACAAAGTAAAGCCTCTTCTCCCCTCTCTCTCTCACTAGCTGTCTTTCTCGGTCATGACCTCTTCCTCCTACCACTGTGCCTTTGCTTCAGCTATTTCTTCTGTCTCTAGAACTCATATGCACAGTAACCAAGCTCTCAAACTACCTCATGGTCAGGAATAGCTATGCTTTGGCTAAAGGGACACATACTAGAACTTACTTAATGACTAACCTTGTGATCTTGCAGCCTTCTGTAACTTTGTCTCTTTTAATGGCCAGGAGGTTTTATAGTTTCCACAGCCGCTTTCTCTTCCACAATGGGACAACTTTATTTGTCACTTCATTTAAAAGAAAGAAATCCTTACTGACACATGGATTCCGGAAGCTCTTACAACCTCTTAACTAGCTTCTTAGGCTTCTTTCCAACTTCAAGTATAAGGACAGGTATCCTTGACCTCTGCTAAATCACTTCCCCACCATTGTTCTGAGAGACTATTATATGTTTCCATCCAGGAATTGTGACCTGAGATAGAAATATTTCTGGTTCAGTCCAAAATGGATAAATCATCACAAGGACCAGAAAACAAAAAAAATTTAGGACTAACTGAACAATTTGTTATTAAGCATGCACAGATCTAATCTAGAAAGAGAACAGATTTTAGCAAGCACAACCAAAACTGTGTGCAAAAATCATTGATTAAAAGAGCAAAAAAATGACCTAGTCAACTGTAGGATTTCTTTATGTTACTTAGTTAGCAGTGATTCATCGAGTGGATTTTTTTGTTTTTAATCCAAAAGCTTGAGTGCAAGACTATGCGTAATGAAATTATCATGGTTCAGTCAGGCCTTAGTCCTCAGCATAAGTGTGTTTTCTTTTTATTTACTCTTTTTATGATTGACTTTGGCTCTGAACTTAGACTTTGATTTTTAGGTTAGTGTTCTGGTTTTGTCATCTCTCTCTTTGAGCTCTGGTTTTCACTATTTGCTTCATTTTCTGATCTAGTTTTTTCCACAAGATTTTTCTGACCTCTCACTGACTTCAGTACAATAATGATCATGTAAATTGTAAAACACTGTACAAAAAAATAACATAAAAAGTTGAGAAGTTATAACACCAGATAGTTATCCAGTCTTTCCTTTGTGAACGCCTCTTTCCATTTATTTTTTTAGGCACCTTGTACGACAGAATGCACTTCTCTCTTACGGCCTTTGTTGTCTCATACTGGTATGTTGAGCTGCGGTCTTGTGGAGGTTTAATGTTAGACTTCCCCTCTGACAGTAACCAGCCTCCTTCCAGCTGGTCATCCTTTTTTCTTGTGAATTTATGACCAAAAAGGATGCTGTGCATTTTTTGTTAAGTGCATCACACATGCAATATGTACATAGGAAGATTTGCATAATGAATGCAGAATTAAACCTGGATGGAGCTTTTTAAACATACTCATAAATAAATATTGCACCCATACTAGACTGAGATCACCAACCAAAGAAGACGATACACTGAACAATGTAATTGATCTAGTGTTGAAGATGGTTCATTTGCTATTTACATTGGTTTCTTTTCCAGACTAATGGAATAATGAATTAGGTTTCTTAGGAATCAAATAATATGATCTGTCCTTTGGCCATCAAAAAGTAATATTGATGTGTCTTTATGGTAAACCAAAGTAGGAATACATGTTGAAAAAAGCCATGATATTCAGTTAATCAATGTATACTTAATATATATATTTAAGCTTCACAGAACTCAGAAAAGTGTTCCACAAAAACAAAACCAGAAATGAAATAAAAACCTCAAAACATAATTTCTCAAGAGAAAGCCTTACTGATGTCTGTTGTACATTTGACATGTCCCTTTCTTTTATGCTTCTTTTAGGCTTTGTGGTGTAGAGGTTAAGCCATTGGACTTTAAACCCTGAGGTTGTGGATTGAAATCCCGCTACTGACACTGTGTGACCATGAGCAAGACACTTCACCTGCCTGTCCTCCAATTGAAAAACCAAAAGAAATGTAACCGAGTATATCATAAATGTTGTAAGTCACCTTGGATAAAGGCATCAGCCAAATACGTAAATGGAATACCCATGCCTTTTTAGTAGCAGAAATATGCCACAAAATAAATATGCATATTTGTGATGACCTCAGGTCTGATGTAGTTTATATGATACACTTTATGAACCTTAGCTATGATTGTTTTGTACCATAACATAACTGTGGTATCTTTTGCAGTGTCATAGAAAGTCATTCCAGATGAAATGGAAGAAATGTTTGATATTAAATTATTTGTGTGTATTAAGGGCATATCACTGTAACTCTGCTTTATACCCTTCTCAGTCCCTGACTAATAGCATTAGAATTTTAGTTTAACTCCATTAAGTGCCAAAAGACTTTCGAGGACTCTGCTAAGTGTACATTTTACTTTCAGTTTAGAAGTGTCTGTCAAGAGTAGTATATTGTAACATGACAATAAATAACTAAGTAATGAGAAAAAATGTCATTTTATACAAAAGTTACATATTAAACTGCATTTCTGACAAATACATTTTAGGGTGGCATGTTGTTCAAGTGGTTAGCATTGCTTTCTCACATGTAATTCAAATTCATTTTTCTAAATCCCAGAGATATGTGTTAGGTTCTTCATCATATTGGTGTTGTGGTAGGTACTGGCCCCATGCTCATTAACAGGACAATTGGGTTAGCAAATGGATGGATGAACAGATAATACAGTGGCCAGCACTCCATGATTAAAATGCTCATTAACTATGTTTATATTCCATATTACATCCGAGTCTGAGAAGGTCTTCAATGGGTCCTAGAATTTCCTGCCATAATGCAAAGACGCTTACAGGAAATCTAAATTAGCCTGATGTAAATGAGCATAGGAATGTATGTCTTGCAATAAACTGCACTCCAATGATCTGTTTCCTGCTGTGTCAATAAATCCTCAGATATGCAACCACATGCAAGGATGAGTACGGTATGTTAAGCTAACTGAAAAGTCTAAACATTTTCAGTATAAATGAGTGAAGGTATGTCGGTCTGACAAAGGACTAGCATGTCTTCTAGGGTTGAGGCTAATTAAATGCTAACAAGTATTTCCTCTAACTGGGGAAAAGCTGCCCCAGCTTCCTTGACCATGAATTAGATTACGTAGGGTGGGAATAGTGTCACCCCTAGCCAAACGGGAGCCCTAAGCAGAGTCTTCTTGGAGCTGCCCGAAATCTACCACATTAGTATTTCTTATAACAGTTTTAATTCGAAAAATGACTATATAAATAAATAATAAATAAACAAAGAAGCACACATAACAAACTTAACTTTACATTTTAACATCAAATACAAATACTCTATTTTAAAATAATCAAAACTTGAAAGTGAATGTTTAGCAGTTTCTACCGTCTCTTTCACAATAGCACACATCTGTATTTTTTGGAGACAAAGTCATATATTATGCAATCCCACAGCAGCTTCTGTGCAAGGTCTGAGTTGATGCTGATGATAGCCAGGCTGTGTTGCTGTGCCATGGAAGACCTGCAATCTGGAGGGCAACCAATAGATTTGGACTTCAATGGTATTTAATGGCAATGATACATAGTAGCAATTGATTTGTTTCCTTTATAAATGAAGGCCTAATTAGTAGTAGTAATAATAATAATAATAATTATAATAATAATAATAATAAAAAGAACAAGAACAAAAGAACATGAAAAAGAAGAATGTATGAAATACTGCTAGTGATAATAATAATAAAATAAAAACTACTAATACTACTACTGAACGTGAATTCAGGATCGCAATGAAGCTGAATATTTAGATATTTAAAAAAATGGACATGTGAATATACTATCCACACTTACTGTATAAATTCATCTAAACTTCATTTTGCCCTTCCAGTAATAGCAGATAACAATAAGACATTAACTTAATCATAAATTTAGCTACCAATAAAATTAACCAACATGGGAAGTTAACCTGAGCTGATTGTTCTTTTTGTAGGTCAAAGTTGCTTATGTGGTGATTTTCCATAATTCAGCTAGTAACTAATGAACAAGAGAGCACCAATTTAGATTTGTAAACACACCTGCAACTACTACAGCACAAGCTCTTTTTTCATACTTTTGTTTTTTTCTTTTCTGTGCTCGTGACTGGTGTTGACTTAAAGAAATCTCTCGCTTGTTAATGGAAAATGATCACAACAGGTGACTGTCAACGGCGTTAATTTGATTATTCATGAAACAGCAGTAAATCCATTTACTTATTAGGGTTGTGGAAGTAGCTACCTGACTTATATCAAGTAAACCAAGTGATAAAAACATGCAATTCAATTGGCTATCCAGCGGAGCTCCTGAATCATGGAGGCCTGCGAGCCTCTGACAGGACCCCCACCCCCAAAATGGTGCTCAGATCATAGACTCCATGTGCATTCCTGATCTGTGTATTGGAAGAGGTGGCTATGATAGATAATATAATATAATATAATATAATATAATATAATATAATATAATATAATATAATATAATATAATATAATATAATATAATACGCTACCATTGCTGTCCGTTTGTCTGTCCAGGATTTTAAATCACCTGTAGCTCACAAACAGTTTGAACTATTGACCTGAAATTTGGTACACATATACTACGTGATGTCTACTATTTGCTTTTGGGGTGATGATTGACCTCCAAGGTTATTCCTCTTTTTATTTTTATTTTATTTTATTGTAAAATCAACTCTTGGCAGCAGCCAGCAGGGCAGCCGTGCGGCACATGCATACGGGCGCCATTCTCATCCCTACCATCTTCGCCGTCACTTCTCCTACCTCTTCATACTGTATCTTAAATAAAGCATGTCAAAAATGCGGCCCCCAGGCCGCATGCGGCCCGCAACAGAAATCTGTGCGGCCCGCATGTCAGATCCTAGTTAGCACTGAACTTGTACAAAATGATTGATTCAATCACAAACGATAGTATTCTGCATCTTCGGTGTTACTTATTGACTTTTCTTACTTCTGCCTTCTGACAAAAGCGCATTTTCCCATGGCATTACGGTACCAGAAACATCATCTGCTAGTATAGCCACGAGCCTTGACAAGTTAATGAGCCGCAGCGTCACAACTGAAGTGCTAGGCTGCAGCAGCAGGCAGCAGGTGTGGCCTTAGGCATGTGCAAACTGTGCATCTGCACAGTGCCGCCAAATCTCAGGGGCAGCCACGCCAATATATATTGAATATAAAACAGAAAGAGAAAATAACAACACAGCTGACGGCAATGTGGCCGAAAAACATTCTGTTTCTTGTTAATTAGTACGCTGTATTTACAAATGTCGCTAGAGTCGGAGCAGTAAGCTATATGTAGTATTATAATGTTTTGCCATAATGAGAATATCATGGGCCGCCACTTGGTTTCAAGTTATGGACACGCGTATATAGAAGCGTGTCATGAGCACGAGGCGGCTATGCAGTGTCCGCAACGGATGTGGCCATCCGCCGTGCATAAGATACCATATTGACATTGCCAGGCGAAGGGGCCACCGATTCTTTCTCTGCCCAGAGCCGCCATGAGCCTAGAGCCGCCCCTGCTAAGGCTACACTACTGACTGGGCTGCTGAGACTGCCCACTGGGCAGAACTGACCATCACGAGTAGTAATAGCCCGCATATTTTCACGTTTTTTTGCTCTAGTTTCATGTAATTTTGTGCTAGTATTGTAACAAACAGTTAATGCAGACTACAGCTGAAGATCTGAAGTGGACGCGAGAAGTTGGTGAGTTGTTTATTAACATTTTTGTGATTTTGAGTTTGTAAAATTATTGTAGGTCAGGTGGCTTTTTGCATATCGGCTTATTTTATAAACTTTGAAGTAAACTTAGTAAAGTAAAATTTGATTTTTGGAAGATTTGTTTTCCAACTTGAATTACTGAGCAATGAATTCAGTGAGCGTTTTCGTGATTTCAGTTCACACAAACAGGGCATTGCGCTGTTCTCTTACAATGTTGAGAATGCGCCTGAGAATATCCAAATGGAATTGATTGAAGTGCAGTCAGATTCTATTCTGAAGGCAAAATACAACGAAGTTGGTGTGCCAGGTTTGTATGCTTACCTGCCACCCTCGTATGTGCAGATCCGTAAGTTGGCATCGAGAGTACTGTCTATTTTCGGAAGCACTTACCTTTGTGAGCAATTGTTTTTGTTAATGAAAGCTACCAAAACCACACATCGCTCAAGACTTACCGTTGAGCACTTTTCATCCCTCATAAAAGATGCAGCTGCACAAGATTTAAAGCCTGATATTGACGAACTGGTTACTAACAAGAGATGCCAAGTGTCGGGACAAAAGAAATAAATCTCACACTGTAAGGCTCCTATATAAGCAATGAATATAATATAATGAATATCAATCATCAAGACACTATATAAAAGCGGTCGGGATTGTCCTTCTGTCCCGTGAGTGCAAAGCGTAGCTGTATTCCGCTTATCACAGACTCACTACTTGCGACTTGCGGTATGAAGCGACGCGATGTGAGCAGAGTTCTGGTGCTCCCATCGTTCCCTTGCTTTTGTGTGCGATGCGCTGGAAAAATAGACAAAATTATGTCTCTGGAAATAATTAATGTTGATGGAGTACAAATGCCTCACCACGTAGTAAATAACAGGGGAGATGGTGCTTGCTTATTCTCATCTATAGCTTATTTAGTGCATGAAACTCCGTCTTTAGCGGTACAGATTCGGGCTGACATTGTACGACATGTTTTAAGTAATTAGTCAAGGTTTCAGCCATTTACAATGATGCCGTCGGGAATCTCTTATACAAATGAGCTTCAGTATCTCACTGAAATGTCAAAGTCTCAAACTTATGGTACCATTTCTGAGCTAATGGCAGCGGGAGAGTTGTTCCCCTATGAGTTTCAAGTATATTATTATGGAGTCCTACACTGGACAGGCACTCGAGGGGATAAAAAAACTTAGGTTTTCGGGAGATGTTATGAATGGGCACTTTGATGTTCTCATTCCCTACACTTACATGCCTGATGTACACATGGAGCGCACACAAATTGAGGATAAAAGTTGGTCGCCTTAAAAGGAGGGTGAGCCTAGTAATATAATAAGGACCTAGCTAAGAGGTTAAGACTCTAATTCTACACTGTTGTATGGAGACTGAATGGAAATAAATTGCTTTTCTTTAAACTTTAAACTTTAAGTGTTACATTTTTTAAAGTTTTCAGTATTGGAAAGAAAGCTACAGTAACTTTGTATAATAGTATAATAGTATTTGTTACAGTACGGCCCGCTGATGCACGTATGGCAGTCGAAGCGGCCCACCAATGGTAGTGAGTTTGACATGCCTGTCTTAAATCATTCTTGAGGCAGATTAAAGACTTAAGTGCCAGCTTAAGTGAAAAATTAAGGAAAACGTACTAAGCAATTGCAACACAAACACTAATCAGTTTTAACATGAAAAGATGCTGATGAAAAAGACAAGAAGTGGGCCACTAGGGTGGAAAAAAGAAGAGCTGCTCAGGAAGCAATAAGCCCATCAACCTCTGAGCAAATGAATGCTAAACGTACAGAGAAAGAGTATGAAAACTATGAATGCTCAAGTCAAGTGTATTCACTGCACGTTATCATGCAGTGCGCCATTATTGATGTACTATAATATTATTTTCGTTTCACTAACATTTAAAGGGTATCCTGAATTTCCCCAATACACTTTTAAGGGTTGCTGCACCAATATAAGTGTTAATATTATGTGATGATTTCAGTTTGATAACACAGTATAAACATCACTGCCTGTATAGAGCGAAGGGTGGATTTCTGCACTTGATGCTGCTGGAACAAACCATGGTTCCCTACAACTCTGAAATGGAGACAAAAAAAATCTGAAAAATTGGAGGATGGATACCTTTATGTGGTTTGTGAATGCAACTAATCTTGTAATTAATTTTTATTTAGCAATTGAATTATATCTTAATACATAATTCGCCTGCCTCCTCACTCACTCAATCACGTCCATCTGAAGCCGAATGCGCAGTCGCCTTCTGCGCACGTCCGAAGCCGAATGCGCAGTCACCTTCTGCGCAGCTGCCCGAAAAACCTTACGAAACCAACATCCAACCCCAACATCGTGGCAGGCAGCGGATTTACGGCCGCAAAAATTCAAAGAGAAAGGCGACTTCGATTAAAGCTCTAGAGGCCTGAAAGGCAATTTCGACTACAGCTCGAGGCCTACCGGTAATTACGCATTCTGATTCAATTACGCATTCATTCAATATACCTATATACAGGTTTGTGGTGCTTATACTTATTACTGTTCCATATTGTATTGGAACATTCATCATTCAATATTATACTATAGGCCTGGAAAATTCATTAACTAACAGTACAAGCCTGTACAGTAATAAGTAAAGCGGACTACAATCATTACAAAACAACTTCTTCGTTACTGCTGACACAAACTCGTGCCCATTTCATCTTCATCCATCCATCCATTGTCTCCCGCTTATCCGAGGTCGGGTCGCGGGGGCAGCAGCTTGAGCAGAGATGCCCAGACTTCCCTCTCCCCGGCCACTTCTTCTAGCTCTTCCGGGAGAATCCCAAGGCGTTCCCAGGCCAGTCGAGAGACATAGTCCCTCCAGCGTGTCCTGGGTCTTCCCCGGGGCCTCCTCCCGGTTAGACGTGCCGAAACACCTCACCAGGGAGGCGTCCAGGAGGCATCCTGATCAGATGTCCGAGCCACTTCATCTGACTCCTCTCGATGTGGAGAAGCAGCGGCTCTACTCTGAACCCCTCCCGGATGACTGAGCTTCTCACCCTATCTTTAAGGGAAAGCCCAGACACCCTGCGGAGGAAACTCATTTCAGCCGCTTGTATTCGCGATCTCGTTCTTTCGGTCACTACCCATAGTTCATGACCATAGGTGAGGGTAGGAACATAGATCGACTGGTAAATTGAGAGCTTTGCCTTGCGGCTCAGCTCCTTTTTCACCACGACAGACCAATGCAGCGCCCGCATTACTGCGGATGCCGCACCGATCCGCCTGTCGATCTCACGCTCCATTCTTCCCTCACTCGTGAACAAGACCCCGAGATACTTGAACTCCTCCACTTGGGGCAGGATCTCGCTACCAACCCTGAGAGGGCACTCCACCCTTTTCCGGCTGAGGACCATGGTCTCGGATTTGGAGGTGCTGATTCTCATCCCAGCCGCTTCACACTCGGCTGCGAACCGATCCAGAGAGAGCTGAAAATCACGGCCTGATGAAGCAAACAGGACAACATCATCTGCAGCAAACAGGACAACATCATCTGCAAAAAGCAGTGACCCAATCCTGAGCCCACCAAACCGGACCCCCTCAACGCCCTGGCTGCGCCTAGAAATTCTGTCCATAAAAGTTATGAACAGAATCGGTGACAAAGGGCAGCCCTGCCGCAGTCCAACTCTCACTGGAAACGGGTTCGACTTACTGCCGGCAATGCGGACCAAGCTCTGGCACCGATCGTACAGGGACCGAACAGCCCTTATCAGGGGGGCCGGTACCCCATACTCTCGTAGTACCCCCCACAGGATTCCCCGAGGGACATGGTCGAATGCCTTTTCCAAGTCCACAAAACACATGTAGACTGGTTGGGCAAACTCCCATGCACCCTCCAGGACCCTGCTAAGGGTATAGAGCTGGTCCACTGTTCCGCGACCAGGGCGAAAACCACACTGTTCCTCCTGAATCCGAGGCTCGACTATCCGACGGACCCTCCTCTCCAGGACCCCTGAATAGACTTTTCCAGGGAGGCTGAGGAGTGTGATCCCTCTGTAGTTGGAACACACCCTCCGATCCACCTTCTTAAAGAGGGGGACCACCACCCCGGTCTGCCAATCCAGAGGCACTGTCCCTGATGTCCATGCGATGTTGCAGAGGCGTGTCAACCAAGACAGTCCTAAAACATCCAGAGCCTTGAGGAACTCCGGGCGTATCTCATCCACCCCCGGGGCCCTGCCACCAAGGAGTTTTTTGACCACCTCGGTGACCTCAGTCCCAGAGATGGGGGAGCCCACCTCTGAGTCCCCAGGCTCTGCTTCCTCATTGGAAGGCATGTTAATGGGATTGAGGAGGTCTTCGAAGTACTCCCCCCACCGACCCACAACGTCCCGAGTTGAGGTCAGCATCGCACCATCCCCACCATATACAGTGTTGACACTGCACTGCTTTCCCTTTCTGAGATGCCGGATGGTGGACCAGAATCTCCTTGAAGCCGTCCGAAAGTCGTTCTCCATGGCCTCCCCAAACTCCTCCCACGCCCGAGTTTTTGTCTCAGCAACCACCAAAGCTGCATTCCGCTTGGCCTGCCGGTACCTATCAGCTGCCTCCGGGGTCCCACAGGACAAAAGGGTCCTGTTGGACTCCTTCTTCAGCTTGACGGCATCCTTCACCGCCGGTGTCCACCAACGGGTTCGGGGATTGCCGCCACGACAGGCACCGACCACCTTACGGCCACAGCTCCAGTCAGCTGCCTCAACAATAGAGGCACGGAACATGGCCCATTCGGACTCAATGTCCCCCACCTCCCTCGGGATGTGGTTTAAGTTCTGCCGGAGGTGGGAGTTGAAGCTACTTCTGACCGGCATCCTCCCCCACCATCGAAGCCAACTCACCACCAGGTGGTGATCAGTTGACAGCTCCGCCCCTCTCTTCACCCGAGTGTCCAAGACATGTGGCCGCAAGTCCGACGACATGACCACAAAGTCGATCATCGAACTGAGGCCTAGGGTGTCCTGGTGCCAAGTGCACATATGAACACCCCTATGCTTGAACATGGTGTTCGTTATGGGCAATCCGTGACGAGCACAGAAGTCCAATAACAAAACACCGCTCGGGTTCAGATCGGGGGGGCTATTCCTCCCAATCACGCCCTTCCAGGTCTCACTGTCATTGCCCACGTGAGCATTGAAGTCTCCCAGCAGAACGAGGGAGTCCCCAGAAGGTATGTCCTCTAGCACCCCCTCCAGGGACTCCAAAAAGGGTGGGTACTCCGAACTGCTGTTCGGTGCATACGCACAAACAACAGTTAGGACCCGTCCCCCCACCCGAAGGCGAAGGGAGGCTACCCTCTCGTCCACCGGGGTAAACCCCAATGTACAGGCTCCAAGTCGGGGGGCAATAAGTATACCCACACCCGCTCGGCGCCTCTCACCGGGGGCAACTCCAGAGTGGTACAGAGTCCAGTCCCTCTCAAGGAGATTGGTTCCAGAGTCCAAGCTGTGCGTCGAGGTGAGTCCGACTATATCTAGCCGGAACCTCTCAACTTCGCGCACTAGCTCAGGCTCCTTCCCCTTCAGAGAGGTGACATTCCACATCCCAAGAGCCAGCTTCTGTAGCCGAGGATCGGACCGCCAAGGTCCCCACCTTCGGCCACCACCCAACTCACACTGCACCCGACCTCCTTGGCCCCTCCCATAGGTGGTGAGCCCATGGGAAGGGGGACCCACGTTGCCTCTTCGGGCTGTGCCCGGCCGAGCCCCATGGGTGCAGGCCTGGCCACCAGGTGCTCACCATCGAGCCCCACCTCCAGGCCTGGCTCCAGAGTGGGGCCCCGGTGACCCATGTCCGGGCAAGGAAAAACGCCGTCCAAAATTGTTTTTCATCATAGGAGGTTTGTTTAACCGCTCTTTGTCTCATCCCTCACCTAGGACCAGTTTCATCTTACGTTGTCGAAACAGGCTCTTTGTCTAGTGAGTTTATAAAATGGATGGACAAACGATATAGTTTTAATTAAATGTACCATTTATCCACACATTAAACTCCAGTATATACTAGAAAGTTCATAAAAGATTATGCTTTTAAAACATAAAGCATACAATCAGACATGATGCCTTTGATGTTGCATTGAATGTCAAAGATGAAGGTGAACCTTCTCTGGTAATTTTATCCAATGTTTTAAATTGCTGCTTTCATTTTGAAAGATGGAAAACTTTTCCTATTTTAAAAGAAAATGCAGACTTGTGTCTTGGCTAAAGACATTAAATGTAAAACTCAGTACTGTATAAATTGTGCCTATGAGCATCTATATTTCTTACTTTGCAGTATATTTGTGCATGCATGTGCCTTTTTCCTTCTTTTTCTTTTTTTCCAAAGGCCCATGTTAGTTATGAATTTAATCAAATGAAAATCAATCTAACTGTGAAAATGCACACAGGCCTTGAGCAGGATAAAAAACGCAACACTGCCTGCTGTCAGAGCAAAGGAAGATTGGCAATAATGTAGCAGTAAACTGGCTCATTCGGAACAAATAATCAGCAGTCCTATTTCAAAGCTGCCTAGCTTGAAGCAAGAATAAAAAAAAAAAAAAAAACGCTGTTCGCTCTTCCAACCCACAGCCTCACCCCCACTTTTCGGGGATGTTTACCAGAACACACCTGTAGATACCGTTCATTACAGAAGTACAGAGAAGAGGTGGTCAATATGTATACTCCTGTAAAGTACTGCAAATGTGATTTTATTAATGTCCTGCATTAGTAAGAAGGATGGGGTTTTTTTTTTGGTCAGTTTCTGCGTATCCATTTCTATGTTGGTCAATCCAGTGATGTTATTTGAGTGCCATTTTCCTGGCGCAAGACCTAAAGTAATTGTTACTTAAGTCATTGTCCCCTGATTGATATTAGTTTACTTTGAGAAAAACTAACTTCATGCCTAGTGAGAGATAGCATTGTGTTTTTAGAGCAGTATAGAGATCTGTTTTTAATATCAACTGGAGGGACTGAAAATTTGAATAAGTTGTTATTGTTATTGCCCATGAAAATGCTGAGATACAGCCAGATGGTTTAACTGTCTTTTCGTGAGGATCAGACTGAACTGTTAGGTAAAAGAGAGGAGGATGCGCATGCTTAATGGTGGACAACATATGGTACACAAATGGTTTATTTCCACTAACAATTGCTCACCTGGGCTAGAATATTTATTGATCAAATGTTGTCCATTTTATCTTCCAAAGGAATTCTCCATCATTTTTCTGGTTGCTGTTTATATTCCTCTTCAAGTCTACATTAACAATGCACTGAAAAATCTGTACAAAAGTATTACAGAATTTGAACATTTACATCCTAAGGGATTATTTATTGTTGCTGGAGACTTCATCAAAACAAATTTAAGGATTGTTTACCCTAAATATCACCAGCATGTCATCTGTCCCAAGAAGGGTATTAAAAATATGGATCACTACTACACATCGAGAGAAAAGACTTACCACCGGCAACCACATCCCTACCTCAGATGGTCCAATGATCTGCCCGTACTGATGCAGCTTACGAGCTGAGACTGAAATGTAATGAACCAGCAAGAAATGTGGCACAGCGCTGGACTAATGAAGCACAAGATATGTTACAGGATACTTTGATTGTGTAAACTAGAAGATGTTATGAGACTCCTCATCAAATCTAGCATGCAGACGTCGTAAAGGGATTTGTCAAAAAATTTGTGGATGACTGTGTGCCTAGAAAATCAATCTGCAATCTGCAACTTTGCAATAAGAAAGTGTGCTTCACTAGTGACAACAGGAATTTTCTGAAGGCATGTAGCAATATATTTTAAAATTTTTGATATGGCAACATATTAAAAAAAACAGATACAAATTCAAAAAAGCAATCAAAGTGACTAAATGTCAGTACAGAAGCAAACTAAATATAGTATAGATGAAACAGTTTATGTACACTTTGTCAGGGATTAGGGATGTTTACAGATTACAAAGTAAAACATTATCCAACCTCATCTGCATTTTCCCTTCCAGATCAACATAATGCTTCCTGTCAAGCCGCTTGCAGCACCACCTCATTTATCTTCTTTTATTTCTCTACATGACTTTATAAAAAATTTTTAAATAGTTCATGTCCACAAAGCATCTTGTGTGGATGGAATTTCAGGATGTGTTTTAAAAATCTAAAGCAACCAATTAGCTGATGTCTTCAGTGATATCTGTAATATTTCACTGAGAAAATCTGTTGTCCCTGCTTGCTTCAAAAGGACAACAATTACCTCTATGCCTAAGAAAACAAAAGTGGACATTCTTAATGACTACGGGCTGCTTGCATTTACTCTAATTATGACAAAGTGCTTTGAAACATTGCAGGGAAACAGTGAACAGATTATTCAGATAGTTATGATCACCTTCAGTTTGCATATCATAGCAACTGGTCTACAGAGAATTCCATATTCTTTGCACTTCATACCATCCTGGCACATCTGAATAATAAAAACTGTTATGTCAGAGTCCAGTTTCTAGGTTATAGCTCACCATTTAACACTGGCTGACCACCAAACAGCTCAACGTAGGACTCAGCACCAGATTCTACAGCTTAATTTTGGTCTTCCTAACCAAAGACCTTGACATTGTACAGATTGGCAGCATCACATTCTTCATGTTAACCGTCAAAACAGGCACTCAATAAGGATGTGTGCTGGGCTCCCTTTTGAATTCCTTGCTTAATTATGACTGTAAAAAAGCTCCAACCAATTCCTTCACTAAATTTGCTGATAACATCTCCACAATAGGCCTGATCACCAACAATGATGACAGGGTTTACAGAAAAAGAGCTCTACCTGCTGACTCAGTAATAGCAGGGCAATATCTCACCCTTAATAGAACCAAGGTATTGGTCATAGATTTCAGAAAGCAAAAGACAGACCAGACTTCCCTCTGCATTGGAGGGGATAAGGCTAAAAGAGAAAGCAGCTTCAAATTTCTTGAAGTAACTATCACTGACAAACTGAAGGAGACACATTATAGCTCTTTAAGTGCCTCTACATCTTCAGACATCTGAGAACTGCTCACATTTCTCTATCTGTTCTGACTGACTTTTATAGATGCACAGTGTAGTCCTTCCTCACTGGCTGCCATAAATCCTGGTATGGCACCTACTTGGCTCAAGAATGTAAAGCACTATGGTGAAGGTGGCACAGAATATTACCAGCAATGAGCTGCCATCTATTCAAGACACATAAACAGTCAGGTCCGGAAGTATTTGGACAGTGACAGAATTTTCATAATTTTGGCTCTGTGTGCTACCGCAATGGATTTGAAATTAAGCAATCAAAATGTGAATGAAGTGTTTGTTAGACTTTTGGCTTTAATTTAAAGGGTTTAACAAAAATACTCTATAAGCCATTTAGGAATGACAGCCATTTTTCTGCATAGCCGCCCTATTTTGGAAAAATTGACTGATAAGATGTTTCATTGGCAGGTTAGGACAGTTCCCTCATTATTTCTTTAATTATAACGTTGGTAAAAGGTATGGAACTGATTCCTAGTGTGGAATTTGCATTTTGAAGCTGTCACTGTGAGCACTCAATATGAGGTCTAAAGATCTGTCCATGCAAGTACAAACAGGCCATCATTATCACCCAAATCAACCATTTGGTAGATTCTTAAAAAGAAGGAACACACTGGTGAACTCAGCAACACCAGAAGGTCTGAAAAACCACAGAAGACATCTGTGCTGGATGATTGCAGAATTCAGTCCTTGGTAAAGAAAAACCCCTTCACAACATTTAGCCAAACCAAGAACACTCTCTGAGAGGAAGACCTATCATTGCCAAAGTCTGCAATCAAGAGAAGTAAAGACAGAAGGTTTACCGCAAGGTGCAAACCTCAAGCACAGGAAGAACAGATTAGACTTTGCCAGAATATATTTTTAAAAGCCTGTCCAGCTCTGGAAGAATTTTCTTTGGAAAAAGGAAACTAAGATCAATACATACCAGAATGTTGGAAAGAGAAGAGCATGGAGAAGAGAAAAAAATGGCTCATGATCTAATAAATACTACATCATCTGTGAAACATGGTGGAAGCAGTTTTATGGTATAATCATGCCTGGCTGTGAATGGAAGTCAGTCACTAGAGTTGTTTTTAACATTTTATTGAATTTATTAAAATCAAATAACATTCCATACAAGCAAGTCGAATTTTACAAAACTAGGTTTGAATCAAATCAACCCCCACCCATGAGAAAGAGACCTTGGCCAACAGAGTAAAACTTTAATAGTAGGAAAAGTAAATAAACAGATAGAATTAAAAAAAAAGGGAAGAGAATCCACTTCCTCAATTTTAATGCTTATTCTAAAATGTTATTGATTAGGTCCTGCCAGGTCACTAGAGTTTATTAATGTTATGACTGCTGGTAGAAGCAGCAGGATGGATTCTGAAGTGCCTAGGGCTATATTATCTCGTTAGATTCAGCCAAATGCTGCAAAACATACAGTGCTTCACATTACAAATGGACAATGACCCAAAACAGAAAACCAAGTGTAGTGTAGTGGAATTTCTTTCAATGACCAAGTCAATCAACTGACCTCAACCCAATAGGACATACATTTCACTTGCTGAAGACAAAACCGAAGGCAGAAAATCCAACAAACAAGCAGCAGCTGGAGACAGCTGCAGTGAAGGCCTGGCAAAGCTTCACTAGAGTAGAAATCCAGACCTCAGGCAGTTATTGACTGTAAAGTATTTTCAACCAAATATTGAAAATGATCATGATTACGTTAGTTTATCCAAATATTTTTGAGCCCCTGAAAATAGGGGGACCGTGTATAAAAATGTCTGTCTTTTCTAAACAGCTCATACAATATTTTTGTTAAACCCCTTGCTTTGTTTCAAATCCATTGTTGTGGTGTACAGAGCCAAAAGTATGAAAATTGTGTTACTGTCCAAATACTTATGGACCTGACTGTAACAGTCAATGCCTTAGAAAGTATTACTAAAGAACTCAGCCTCCTGTACAGCCACTTTTCTCACTCCATGCTTCTAGTAAACAGTAGAGGACCACTGGCACTCACACTAATTGATTCAAAAACAGTTTCTACTCACAGGTTGAAAGGATGCTAAACAGTCCATGAAAAGAATAAATATTGTTACAAACACACAGTCTATATATGCATGCTATGTATACTTTTTATTCATTTACTTATTTTAAAATTCTATTTTTGTCCATGGTTCTAAAGAACGGGCGCCACGGTGGCATAGTGGTAGCGCTGCTGCCTCGCAATACGAAGACCTCCGGGTGCTCCAGTTTCCTCCCACAGTCCAAAGACATGCAGGTTAGGTGGATTGGCGATTCTAAATTGGCTCTAGTGTGTGCTTGGTGTGTTTGTGTGTGTCCTGTGGTGGGTTGGTGCCCTGCCCAGGATTGGTTCCTGCCTTGCGCCCTGTGCTGGCTGGGATTGGCTCCAGCAGACCCCCGTAACCCTGTGTTCGGATTCAGCGGATTGGAAAATGGATGGATGGGTTCTACAGAGAAATGCATGGAAATAATTAATTGTTCTACACACAATGCACAAAAAACTTGACTTTACCTGACTTGGTTTAGTGAACCTAAATATTACAGTTCAGGGTCTCAGGGAGCCAGATCTTACACTGGAAGTCTTGGGTATAAAGCAGGAATTAATGTAAAATGTATAGGAAAACTTATGTAAAGCAGCCAATTAATTAATCAGGGTCTTTGAGTTGTTAGAAGAAAATCAGGTGTGCCCAAGGGTCCATAACCTAGATAACTGTAAACTCCACACAGACACCTCCCAAACTGGGACTCAGGACAAGTTTCTTGGAACTGTGAGGAAGCAGCACTGACCACTGTCCTGCCATATAAGCTCAAAAGTGGGTACCTAAGACAAACAAATTAATTAGTGTCACAGCTAGGACTAAATTTAAAAGCAGCTGTCAAGTAAATATTCTCAAACATGACAGCGGCACTATGTAAATGCAAAATCAAATTAAAAGAAAAGGAACTAGAAGTGTTACAAACAGGGAAATATTTATCAGGTGCAGGCGGGCTCCACTAGCTGCAGGTTTTCTTTTTAACTACAGTAGTTATTGTCTGCTCAGTCCCTGTTGTTAATTGAACAGCTCAATTAATCAGACATCTTGATTCTGCTCTTGGTCTTTAAACACATCATTTATCATATTCTTGTCATTGGGCACAGTTTTCCCATCCATGTTCTTTTTTAGTGCTTCTTCACTCACCACTGTATTCTCTCATGCATTGATTTAAGGAGATGTAGTCCCAAAGACATCCACAGATTTCCTGTTCTCTTATTAGTGGGATGTCCTTGTTTGCCAGACATTGAAATAAAAAATGGATTTTTGCATTTAGAAGGGAAATGCTGCTCAACAGGGAAATAGCAGATTAACCTAAGCACTTAGTTCTTTGAGAAATTCAAGAACATGAACATAGACTTCACCTTTTCTCTGTACACAGAGGGATAACCATTTTTTACTGGACATTACAAGTACTCCTGCCTTGTACTAAAAGTACTTTGTTGAGTTTATTAGAAAGTAAAATACATTTTGGTTGGAATATCTAACATGTTATAATAAAAGCAAGATCTGAGTGTCTTCAGGCTCAAGTAGAGAAGACTACATGGAGATCTAATCCAGGTCTTTACTCTTCTGCCTCTTGTTAAGATTCTGAGCTCTTTGCTTCTTTTTCTCTTAACCAGTAGGTATATACTGTAGATTAGGACAACAAAGTAAAAGCCGCCAGAAAACTAATTAATCTGGTCATTTTTGCTTTAAACAGGTGATAAGATGAAAGTTTAGGATGAAAACTCTCTTCCTTTATTGGCATAGTGAGATAAACAAAGATGTGTGTTTGTAATGACTTTCTTGGGGCATTTATGCTAGATGGTCACTAGCCTTTGGGACTTTAATTGAATTCTTATATATTTGCTTTTTTTTAGAACTGTAGATATTAAATAAGGGTTGAGAACAAAGAAAGCCCTAAAGAATATTAAAAAGTATATGCTAGGCAATAAAAATCATTTTAACGTTTGTTTTGAATGAGGTGACATTCAGCATAATGGATTCTGTAAGAATTGTTTTAACAAAGAAAAAGAAACAGCATTGTTCAGGATTGAGGGGTATTAATAATCCTATATAATCTACACGATACTTTGTTAATTTTCTTAGGGAAGTAAAATGCAGATTTGTTAGAAATTCCTGAATGTAAGATTGACAGCAGCATCTAAGGGTCTTAAGTCTTGACGACAGCAGACTATATCAGGGTCTACTCCAGGTATAAAACCCAGCTTAAATTCTCATACTAAAGTTTTTCTTATGCTAGAAAGGCAAAAATGGTGTATGCACAAAAAAAAAAAATAAAAATCAGATTTATAAAACCATATGTACGTCAGGTCCCATGATGTGTTTGTTTATAAGTCTCAAATGAACTTAAAACTACAGGCTTGCACACACGCTTTTAGATTCTCCCCATCACGTCCCGCCTGGCATATATAGCTTTAAAAAAGCCCATTTTGTATATTCATCCACTAATCATTATATAAATTAGACCATGTTCCTGTGCGATGTCATTACTTTCAAACCAAGGTAGAATAGAGGAAATGAAACTTCAGTGAAAGTGAACTTTAGGTATTATTGATGTTTGTCAGAGTTTAAAAAGTGACAAGCCAAACCCCTGTGGATGCTCTATGTTACTAAAATACTCAAAAAAGGGTATTTTTTTCCCTTAATTTTTAAGACTTCAGATAATGTAAATATGTTCAATCAGTGAATTAGGCAAACAATGATGCAGTGGAAGTGCTACTGCTTCATAGTAACGACTCCGGTGGCCATGTTCCCTGTGTAGAGTTTGCATGTGGGTCCCTGTTGGTTTGCACTGGGTTTCTACCACAGTCCAAAGACATGAAGATTAGGTGAGCTGGCCATGATAAGTCATCTCTTGATGTGTGTGAGTGTGTGTGTGTGTGTGTGTCTATTCGCCCTGCAATGGCCTGGCATCCTGTTTGATCTAGGGTTATCCTGCCTGTGCCTGTTGCTTCTTGGGATAGGCTCCAGCTGCCCCTGCCCTGGAAAAGCAAGGCAAGAAGATATCATAGATGGATGGCTTAACAAATACGTACTATAATCTGACCTGCCCAAAGCAACCCTCTTACAGATTGCCAATACCTAAAACTGAGAACTACTCTGTATGCCTTCAATTACAGGTTAGTTAACTGTTTCAGATTTACCTTGAATGAGGATATCTCATTTTAAATATGTTGCATAAAGTATTTTTTTCTTTTACACACCTGATAGATGTTCCTGTTGGCAAACAGGTCATCAGTTGTCAGTTCAAGCGATTGAAATGGCTGTACACAGTTTAAGGACTCTAGTGATGGTAATTACCAGCCAAACCAGGGATTGGCTCATTATTATAATGCCTTCTCTTTCTCTCCCTCTGCAGCAATGACCTCACCATCTCTGACGTCACTTCCTTCAGCCGTGCTCCTAGACCCGCTATTTCCTGCCTGGGACATTAAAGTCCAGAAACCCCACCATTTTGAGCCAGTCTAATTGTTGACTCCCATCTAAAAAGATGTATTAGTGTTTTTCAGTTTTGTTTTTTTAAATTCTTACCACTTCCAGTTATACAGGGTTTACCACAGTGCCCCAAACCTTTCACTGCCTTCTTTATGTTTTCTTACAAATTACTACTCTGAAGTATGTAGAACCAACCATTTATTCAGTAGCTTTCTTGGATAAAATTCTTTGAACTAAGCCTCCTGATCCAGATGTTTAGTGTTATTTTGTTTAATTGTTTCCCATTGATTTCTTATCAATTATTCATTTATAGTTGTATTGACTTATTAATTTTAAACATGTTTTTAATAAAGAATCTATAATAATAAAAGGCAAAGCCCTCACTGACTGACTGACTGACTCACTGACTCACTCATCACTAATTCTCCAACTTCCCGTGTAGGTGGAAGGCTGAAATTTGGCAGGCTCATTCCTTACAGCTTACTTACAAAAGTTAGGCAGGTTTCATTTCGAAATTCAAAGCGTAATGGTCATAACTGGAACATATTTTTTGTCCATACACTGTAATGGAGGAGGCGGAGTCACGTATCGCGTCATCACGCCTCCTACGTAATCACGTGAACTAAAAACAAGGAAGACATTTACAGCACAAGTCACACGTGGGAACGAAGGTAAATGACGTTAATTTTTGACTGTCTTTTAATACTGTGTGAGCATACATATTAACACATGTGCAATTAAACGTGTGCATTTACGGGGTGATTTCTGAGGCTTAAAAGCTCACCTTTTATCAAACGCGGGAAGAAAGGTAACTGACGTTGTTCACTGTCTTTTAATACTGTGTAACCATACATATTAACACATGTCCAATTAAACGTGTGCATTTACGGGGTGATTTCTCAGGCTTAAAAGCTCGCCTTTTACTAAAAAGGTAAATGCAAAACAATTTTCAATCAGTTTATTGAAACGCTCCCGTTAAGGATTGCAATAACATATTCGCGAGATAAAAGAACGAAGTAGGGGGAAATGGAGGAACAGCCGCAAACAGCGAAGAGCAAAAAATTAATTAAACAATTGAGAACGGAGCGAGTTAAGCATACAAGCATGTTCATAAAGGAAACAAAGCACGGTGTAAAACGTAAATTTAAATTAAGTTAATAGAAACGCTCCCGCTGCGGATTGCAATAACATATTCGCGAGATAAAAGTTTAATGAGAAGACATGAGGTATAAACGAAGCACACGCCGTGGCGCAACGTTAGGGGCAACAGTTTCAACCATTCTATGATCTGCTTCTCGCAACTGAAAGACGGCACATGGCGCATGTTAGCCGACTTGCTGACCGCAACGTTAGGGGCTTCAACTATGGCGCTGACGCAACATCTCAGTGCCAACACTTTGCAGACTGTACTTAAAAGACACGCCCTCCTCACTGGACAGTTAAAAACACCAATCAAACTAACGATGACATCAAGTATTACCCAATCAAAAGTAGGAAAGGAGGCATCTTCATAAAATGCGTGTGGGATGATTTGCATGAGACGCTGCTTTAAAAAAAAAAATGATAAAAAAAATACGGGATAAATCCCGTCCAGTATTGATTCAAAACGGGACGCGCAATTTCATTCTCAAAACGCGGCACGATTCCGTATTTTAAAGGACGGGTGGCAACCCTACAGTGCCAGGTAACCACCCATACAATCAGATTGTGATTCAGACTAGGAATGCAATGAATGTAATTACCCCGATCTACATACAAGGCGAAAGTCTTGCAACATTCAAAGATGATGGTTTGGGATAATTAGTACTTATTAAGTACAACATTGAACATAAAAGAGCTTATGAAGCCTTGAACCGAAAAAAGCAAGATCTCAGAGATCGTAAAAAAAAAAAAAAGGAGGTAATGTCGTTTTACTCGCTGTACATTTTAGTCAAACATTACCAGTTATTCCACGAGGGAGACCAGCAGATGAACTCAACGCGTGTTTAAAATCCATGCTTCTCCCACGGTCGGTTATATGTCGCGTGTTCTCGGGTAGGTACACCAAAAAATGTATACATTTAAGCATGTAATGGGCAAAGAAAAAATGAGGTATACCCGAAGGCACTGCAGTAGTACTCAATGTAACTTTACTTCTTAAATGTTAATGTTTTACTGTTTAATAATTTATACGCTTCTTATATATTGTTCAAATTCTTTTATCAAAATACCAGTGACAGCGCAATGCACGATAACATGGAGTGAATACACCATACGCATCTGCCCACGGCCGCCCTGGTGTGCGCAGATAGGAGTTGATTCTAAAATAAAATAAACATAAAAAGAGTAATACATTCATCACCCATAAAGCGGATAGCAGACGTGACGTATTATATGTGTACCACATTTCAAGTCAATACGTGAAACGGTTTGCAAGCTACATGTGATTTAAAATCCTGGACAGACCAACGAAAAGCCACGGTAGCAAATTATAGAAGAAGATTTTACTGTTTAATAATTTATATTTATATGAAATGTGCTTCTTATATATTACTTCATATTCTCATATGATAATGATGTTAATGTTGTTTATATTGATTTCTATGTTATTGTAAGTGCATCTATGTGTGTATATGTATGTATGTATGTGTGTGTGTATATATATATATATATATATATATATAAAAAATATATGTGTATATGTATATATAATATATCTGTATATGTGTGTATATGTGTGTGTATATGTATATATATATGACAGCAACACTCATAACAATGACAACACAATTACATTGACAATCATGTTACGTTATTTTTAAAATGTTTCCTTTACTTTTTCATAACCTCTTTAACACACTACTTCTCCGCTGCGAAGCGCGGGTATTTTGCTAGTATATTATATGTGAGAAGCCCAGCATTCAGGGTGTTAATTCCATGACTGGTTACTGTTTGTGTCTAAACATTCTTTCTAGGTCTGCATAAGTGAGATGACCCATAAATGGACTGTCACCCTGTGCTGGATTGATTCCTACCCTTCTCCAAAAAGCTGCAACCCCATGTTGGATTTAAAAGGTCTGCAAGTGTTATGGCATGCTATTTTAATGTTAAAGTAAATCATTATGTTAGTATAATATTTTTCTACTGCATTCCACAGAGGGTTATCAAATACCTGAGGAGCCAAAGGAAAACACAGAAAGCAGGGAATGAGAAAAAACGTGGAAACATTGAAAATTTAAGTCAGGGTTTCTCCTACATAGTGGCTAAAATGGAACCAAATAACTGCTGGTCCCCATAGGACTTTCAGTCACGCAGATATACCTACACTGTATCAAAGCATGGATGGGTTTAGACTGTGAGATGTTGGTACACAACCTTTTACTTTTGATACTCAAGCCATGACCCATAATATAAATAAGCAAAAGCCAGACATTTTCCTTGTTTTTAGCTTTGCCTGTTGGAGAGAGCACATGAGGCCAAAAAGGATATTTACTTATTTACCTCAAAATGTATGTATCTTTGTGCAATTTGATATTTCCATATTTATTAAATAAATTATTAAAGCAAAAATAAATGAGGAATCAAATAAATATATTAAGAATAATTAATATATTTGACTATTTACTTGTTTGTTTATTCATTTATTATTTGTCATGAATAATTTCTAAAGTTATACAAAACATGCACCAATAGAATATTTTGCAGCAGTAATATTTCATAATTCTGTTGCAACCTGCCACATACAAACTGTCACCCTGTAGCAGACTGTAGGCTATTTCACTTTATATTATTTGGATTAAGGTAACTTGTCCTCAGAATCCAAGAAGAATTAATTCACATGATATGCCTTTAACTGTGCAATTTTTATTGAAATATATTTATTTAGTTGATGCCTTTTGATCTAAAACAATACACAAATTGCCAATTGAAAACTATGGTTTACGTATTTCTAAAACGGAAACACTAGATATCACAATCCACGCTTATTTTCTTTCTGGCTCAGCACCCATATGCTACCTCATGAAGACAAATAAAGGTAGGGTATCCACTGCATTTTATCATCTTATTCAAATAATAGTTAGAGAATTTGCCTAATAAGTCATACAACTCCTTATTTGCCCCTTTTATTCCATTCTTTCATTCAGATATTCCAGCAATTTCTAGGCTGTATTTTTATATTTCCAAAGGGCTTTGTTCTGAAGCTCATACAGTGTCTCATATTCACACTGCAAGCTAATGTATTTTACATGGATTTATACAGTATATATAAGATAACCCTGTCATCCCTATCAACAACTTTGACAAAAGTTCTAATGGACTGTTTTTATCAGTAGAGCAGCATATTTGTCACTAGTGAATAAGCAAAAGAACTGTCATACATAGCCAAGTTTGTTTCCTTAAAATATCTTAATAATAATAATAATAATAATAATTCATTACATTTATATAGCGCTTTTCTCAGTTTGGCTCATTCACCTAAGTTCCATCCATCCATTATCCAACCCGCTATACAGGGTCACAGGGGGTCTGCTGGAGCCAATCCCAGCCAACACAGGGTGCAAGGCAGGAAACAAACCCCGGGCAGGGCACCAGCCCACCGCAGTCACCTAAGTTGAAGTTTACTAAATCATACTTATGAAACAAAACTATGCTGCAAGCAGAATTTCACAGAAATTAAATTGCTAAAGAGTAAAGTATTTTGCTATGTCTTTCTAATATTTGGACACAAATTTAACTGTGTGGCTAACCTGTATAACATCCATCCATCCATTTTCCAACCCGCTGAATCCGAACACAGGGTCACAGGGTCTGCTGGAGCCAATCCCAGCCAACACAGGGCACAAGGCAGGAACTAATCCCGGGCAGGGTGCCAACCCACCGCAGGACACACACAAACACACCCACACACCAAGCACACACTAGGGCCAATTTAGAATCGCCAATCCACCTAACCTCCATGTCTTTGGACTGTGGGAGGAAACTGGAGCGCCCGGAGGAAACCCACACAGACACGGGGAGAACATGCAAACTCAACACAGGGAGGACACGGGAAGCGAACCCAGGTCCCCAGGTCTCCCAACTGCGAGGCAGCAGCGCTACCCACTGTGCCACCGTGCCGCCCAAAATGGCACCATGCATGAAAAAATAATCTTACACAGTGGCGCCAATAATGACATCATGATAAAATTAATGAAATTTTTTTTAATAAAATCCACATTTAAATATGTAAATACAGCATACAAAATATATATATATATACCATATAAATATTTATATTACCAATGAAATCTTAAATCATAATGGCTTACTTTACCAATTACCATTATCAGCAGGTTTTTAGTTTAACACTTTTTCTATTTTTTTTAATGTACCCTATTACATTCAGGCAGGAGCAAATCTGAAGGTCTGATGGGCAAAGCCAAGGCTAAAAAGCATGTAAAAGGAAGGTTCAGGTTATGCCTTTATCTAACACAAACAAAGTTTCCTCATACTTTCACAAAATAAGGGCTAGTCCAAAAAGCTCTGCTGTTCTGTGTCATTGTTATAGCCCTGGGTTTCATTCAGCCAGAAACTTTATTTTATCATTTATCCAAGAAAACATGAAGCTAAAAATGTTTCTCAGTCACTACTACAAACTACATGGGGTTTGTACCTTATAAAAATATTTTTGGGTATAGTATTCCTTTAAGTTTGCACCAAATGTGTTTATAAAGGGCAGGCACCTTTTGGTTTGCAGGACTGAATTTTGAAACCGCCAGAGTATTTAGAAAATTGTTCCGGACAAACGAAACAGACGAGATTCATTCAAGTTTAAAGTCATAAACTCAAAAATATATATATATTTGGGTCAAACAAAAGTGATGAAAAATGTATATACTTTCATTGTTTTTAATGTGTGTTTTGCAAGTTTCATTGATTTTAAGCTAATCCTTTTAACTTTTTCACATTTATCCAATTAATTATTACATTATTATGTGCTGTATTGTGGGAGTATTGTATAATGAAGCCTGTGTCACAATACATATTGTATGTGGAGTAGTTGTATCAACTCAGTTGGGGAGGCATTGTAAAAAATGTGTTTTGCCTTAGATGGCATTATTTAACATGTCAGCCCTGCTGCTTTGTATCTAGAAGATTTTGTAAGAGGTTTTGTGTTTGATTCTCTGGTTTATGGAACTTGGTATCAAGATTTGATTTTTGAATTGTAGACTAGTTAGCTATTGGTGTGTCTCTTGTGGGAACACCTTTTCAAATTCGTCCCCTTCTTGTTTTTGAACCTTCATTAATAAAATATCTAATTTTAATAGAATATTATTTATGTAATTGTAGACCAGGGGTTTTACAGTTGCCTTCTCCCTACTGAATTCTGGCCTGTGTTGGCCCTCAAGCCTGCTTCTCATATTTATGACAAGACTGATTTTGTTGCTAGGCCCTTCAGAGCTCAGGGGTCTTGTTTTTGATTTAAAGCTTTTTTTTCAATTTTAGAACCTTGCAAATCATAAGTCATTATATAATAAATGGTACTTATGGCATCAACACATCTTTAACTGTGTTATCAAGTGCATTCCTGATGATGTCCTCACAGAACAATACAAAAATACCACAAGCAAAACAAGGAAAAAGCCAAAATAACTCTTTATACTTTGTGGAATCTAAATTCCACAAATCCTCAACACGTAACACAAACCCCAAACCTCAATAATCCTCTGCATTATATCAACATCCAGTCCAGTAGATAAAATAAGCCAAACATTTTGAATTACTTTCCAATTAAAAAAATTATAACCAAAAAAATAAATCAGCAAATATGTGCAGATGCTAAATGTACAGATCAAAGCCAGCTGAATCCAAATGAGAATAAATGATCAATGTCATCCAGGACAAGTGGTCCTGTAAAAAGGAATATAAATAGAAAGAATAGGTGAGCTTAAAATTTTTCACATAAGTCTTGCAAGCAGATAATTCTGACCAACAGTATTCACAATGCTGCAATCTCATTTTCCTCCAGCTACACATCCCTTCAAACTCCACCAGTATTATCTCTCCACTTAATTGTTTCTTTATAAAAGTAACAATTTTTATGTCATAGAATGCATATACTTTCAAAGAATACACTTAAACACCTCTTTGTGTGGTATATTATTTCTTTATTGTGATCATAGTAACTGAGGTTAATTCATTTACAACTTTAGAACAGAATATAACAGAAATATCTAAAATAAGAGTGTGCCAGTAACAGTCAAAATGCAGCCTATTATAAAGGACGCTGAATTAAGCAAAGTTATTGATCCAAAATCAGTTTTCTCAAACATTCTAAAGTACTTCACAGTAAAGTTAGAAAACCTGTCTTTACATAAAGAAACATGGAATAAGTTAATATGTAGTGTAGTAGGGAAAGCTGTTATGGTTCAGGTTCTAATTCCTTTTTAAGTCCATTTGTATTTGTTTTGTTTGTATTAAAATGGTTGATTGTTCAATTTCTAAGTATCTTTTACTGTGTTCCACACATTTTTAAGAGGCAGGGCCACCTGCCCTTCACCATCAAGGGACTTCCCTATAAAGTCTGAGGAAAAGCCACAGTCCCTTGCGATTCATTGAGTACACTGGAGTTAGTGAGTTCTCTAGTGATATGTTGCTTCTTTATGACTATTGCTTTTTTTGGATTTTGACCTCCATGCTCTGTTTTATTTTACTGTCCTTGGGATTTGTGTATTGGGACTTGTTTGTCTCTGGATTGCCTAATTTTTGAAGGCAACTCCTTCTGTGCCTTTGTGCTCCTCAGAGCTCATTTTATGCCACCGAGCATTTTGTGATTATAGATCTTTTATTTATAAAGATCCTGTGTTTGCCCTTTTGTGACTAGCTAATGTTTGATGTTGATATTTTTGAAGTGTTTTGGGACTCTGTTTGCCTTCTTTAAATGTCTAACATCATTTTGGTGCATCTGAAGCACAACAAAGGCTAGGTGAATAGGGATTGATGAGCAATATTGAGCTTATGACACATTCACTTCAATAACTTTCCTATGATTTTAGGAAATGAAGCAAATTTTACCAAAATGAGTATTAAAAATAACCTTTTGAACTGATCTAATCATATTTATAAAAGCACCGGCACAAGTACTCCAAAACCTAAACATACAGCAGTAACATGGGTTCTGTAGCAGCCTATCTTGCAAAAAATGTAATATTTCATTTGTGACAGAAGACTCAGCTAGATTTTCATATTTCTATAAAAAAATTTCCTTTAAGAAGGTTACTTAAAAAGGACACTATGAGGTCACACTACCCCTAAAATATTGATATGCTATATACACAAAATAAAAAAGCAAGAGAAATAATTCAGCATTTATAGATTTTCATAACACAGAGAAATATTTAAGCATGTTCTGATTTTTATTGTAAATTCCACAAGCTAGCAGTAGGATTGCAAATTGTGTAAATAACACTGTAAAATAACACTGGTGTAATAACAGCAACAAATCCTTGTATTTAGGGGTCCTAACAGTTGCACAAGTTAATTGCAGAGTTTAAAGATGAATGCTTCAACCATCTTAAAGAAGTCGCATTTGCTATTGAAGTCTATTGTATGTTAGTTCCCTCTGGATAATCTTCCATGTTTTTTTTTACTGAGGATATCATTCTGTGTTTAAAGTTAAATGTCATATCCAACGCCACTTTTTATTGTGAAAAGTCACTGTGCTTCTACAGCTCTGAAATTGCAAGATATATTACTAAATGCAGCTGAAGACCTAATCCTGCAAGCAGCTTGTTACAGTCCATGCCTACAGGCTGGAGATACTGGAAATATACGGGAATTGCCTAGGTGCAACATGATATTTAACAGGCTGATCCCTCTACCTTGGTGCTTTGTGTACTTGGCTCTGAAGATCAATGGTCTTATTCTGAGCAAGGGTACAGATACATTTGCCTTCTCTGGCCTAATTCATATATGCAAAGTTTAAGGACTGGTTTCCTATGCTTTGACATGTTAAACATGTGTTTTGATCAAACTAATAAGTAAACCCTTTTCTGACTAAACAAACCTTTGGAGTGCAAGAAAGGGCATTTTTCTGTCATTAGAAGAGCTTTATCATTCCAATAGTCTTTCTTTTGTTGATTGGAGAAATTCACCAAAGCATTTCTTACAGTGAATATGCTGTATTTGCCGGTGACCTTGTTTACAGAATATGTTCCTGAAAATTCATTGGGATTAGACAAACATTTTTTCCCAGTACCCCCATGATGCTTTACGAGGCCAGTGTGACACCACAGAATTGTAGCAGCTGTGTGCAGAATTTTTATGCATTTGTACTATGAGATCATTGTTGACCTGTGGCATGCTTGCTGTCACGACTCAATGAGTACTCCAGCTTATTACCCCAAATGCACTTAAAAGAAAGAAAGAAAAAAGGACTTGCAGTCTAACATAAGATGACTGTAATGAGAATATTATAAGTACTGCCACCGGATATATAACATTGATCCCTGTGCGCTGGTGCCACATGGCTAATTTGCATACATAAAATGACTATGTACTGCAGGTATAATCCAAAACAAGCCATGGAGAAAGAAAACACATGGGAGCCTGTGAAATAAAAATAATAACAAAACGTTTATTACCATTCATAAGGATTTTCTATGTTCTTCATCGGAGAAAAATGTGCAAAGCATTTGCACTGAGATCAGAAACAAATGAAATGTTCTAGCAATGAAATAAGCTAGTCCCACATTCTCATATATGCTTGACTCACAGCTAATTGGAATGTGGAACTTTATGAGTGCAATGATATATATATATACAACCCCAATTCCAATGCAGTTGGGACGTTGTGTAAAACGTAAATAAAAACAGAATACAATGATTTGCAAATCCTTTTCAACTTATATTCAATTGAATACACTATGAAGACAAGATATCGAATATTCAAACTGATAAACTTTATTGTTGTTTTGCAAATCTTCACTCATTTTGAATTTGATGCCTGCAAAACGCTCCAAAAAAGCTGGGACGGGGCAGCAAAAGACTGGGAAAGTTGAGGAATGTTCAAAAAACACCTGTTTTGAACATTCCACAGGTGAACAGGTTAATTGGAAACAGGTGTTTGTCATGATTGGGTATAAAAGGAGCATCCCCAAAAGGCTCAGTCGTTCACAAGCAAGGATGGGGCGAGGTTCACCACTTTGTGAACAACTGCGTGGGCAAATAGTCCAGCAGTTTAAGAACAACGTTTTTCAACGTACAATTGCAAGGAATCTAGGGATTTCATCATCTACTATTCATAATATCATCAAAAGATTCAGAGAATTTGGAGAAATCTCTGCACGTAAGCGGCAAGGCCGAATACCAACACTGGATGCCTGTGACCTTCGATCCCTCAGGCGGCACTGCATTAAAAACTGACATCATTCTGTAAAGGATGTTACCATGTGGGCTCAGGAATACTTCAGAAAACCATTGTCAGTTAACACAGTTCGTCGCTACATCTACTTTACAAGTGCAAGTTAAAACTCTACCATGCAAAGCGAAAGCCATATATCAACAACACCCAGAAACGCTGCTGGCTTCTCTGGGCCCGAGCTCATCTGAGATGGACTGACGCAAAGTGGAAAAGTGTGCTGTGGTCTGACGAGTCCACATTTCAAATTGTTTTTGGAAATCATGGACGTCGGAAATGAGGAAAAGGACCATCCGGATTGTTATCAGCGCAAAGTTCAAAAGCCAGCATCTGTGATGGTATGGGGATGTGTTAGTGCCCATGGCGTGGGTAACTGTCTGTGAAGGCACCATTAATGCTGAAAGGTACATACAGGTTTTGGAGCAACATATGCTGCCATCCAAGCGACTTCTTTTTCAGGGACATCCCTGCTTATTTCAGCAGGACAATGCGAAGCCACATTATGCATGTGTTACAACAGTGTGGCTTCGTAGTAAAAGAGTGCGGGTACTAGACTGGCCTGCCTGCAGTCCAGACCTGTCTCCCATTGAAAATGTGTGGTGCATTATGAAGTGCAAAATACGACAACGGAGACCCCGGACTGTTGAGCAACTGAAGTTGTACATCAAGCAAGAATGGGAAAGAATTCCACCTACACAGCTTCAACAATTAGTGTCCTCAGTTCTCAAATGCTTATTGAGTGTTGTTAAAAGGAAAGGTGATATAACACAGTGGTAAACATGCCCCTGTCCCAGCTTTTTTGGAACGTGTTGCAGGCATCAAATTCAAAGTGAAGAAATGAGTGAAGATTTGCAAAACAACAATAAAGTTTATCAGTTTGAACATTCGATATCTTGTCTTTGTAGTTTATTCAATTGAATATAGGTTGAAAAGGATTTGCAAATCATTGTATTCTGTTTTTATTTACGTTTTACACAACGTCCCAACTTCATTGGAATTGGGGTTGTATATATATATTTACTTATTTCTAGTTTGTGTCCATTTACTGGTATTATGTTTGTGATTATCTTTCTATTTACGTTTTTTGTTGTTTGAGGCATGGTGGCGCAGTGGTTCTCATTGCCGTGTCAGAGCTCAGATCACATTTTTGCCCACAGTAATCATTCCAGCATAGTTTGCAGATGCTTCTCTATCTCTCAGAACACTTAAAATACAACTGCACTATTATACTCCACTCAAAACTAATTCAGTTCCTGTCTCCCTAGTGACTTCAATGCATTTTGTGGAGTTCAGCAAAGTTCCCCAACATTTGTGCGATTTCGCCAATCTTACTGGGACATGAACTCTGCAGGGTTTGCTGATCACTAGTAGTCAAAAAAGGAAATCTTTTTAATTCAGGGATTTAAATTAAACTCAGCAATGAATTCTATTTTTTTTAAATGAACGCTGAGTAAGCAGTTGTTACCTCAGTTAAAATGTAACCTATTTTTCTGTGTTAATTCTTTTGACATTTTGCAAACAACATAAATTGATGTTTTTATTTTTAGAACGCCTGTCTTTATGTTTGATACCAAATTTTTTTATAAACACGAGGCTTTTTCAGCAAATACTGCATATCTAGTTATAGGGATAAAAACTGTTAGAAACATCACTTAAAAAGAGTTATATAAGCCATAAAAATTGAAAGGTTTTTATATAGCATAAACTGCATGAAAAGAAAGAAAATTCACTCTGCACCCAAACTGCACAAACAGTCCTCTACATTTTTCCTGTAAAACTTTTTTTCTCCGGTTGTTCCATTGTTTTCTAGTAACTGAATGATATGTTATAATGCTCACTTGCATTATACAGTATTATGTAAATATGTATCCCATGGTGGCTTGTTATGCTAATTCCTAATAAACGGATGATGGTGCACCTCATATGACATGCGAATAGTCAAAAGTCAACATGACTTGAGTTACATCTGTGAATATCAACTGACTTTTTCTGAACTATTTCATGTATAATTAAGATCATCTTCACTGATGTCACATATTTGGAAAAAAAAAGTTCTTTCTAAACTTTCATTTATATTACAAAATAGTGTGGAAAACTATCTGTTGTAAGATAAGGTGCTATATTGCGCCCGATCCGACACAGATTCACACCGGAGGCACAGGTAAAATAAAATAAAAGATTTATTTTTCTTCAGCTGGAGGGCACGTCTTCCCCGTAATCCCTCCAGACACAGCACAGTCCCAAGCACAGAACAGTACACCAAGCACCTTCTTCTCTCACCACCACTCCTCCTCAGCAAGCTTTGTCCTAGACCTTGCGACTCAGGCCGCTGAGTGGTGGTCGCTGGCTCCCTTTTATTGGGTAAGGTGAAACCAGTGCCCAAAAGGGGCCAGCAGCTCCTGCTGCAGCACCTGCGGAACCCCACAGAGCTGCACAGAACTCCAACCCCCATGAAGCCCTGGGGGAGTCCGAGGCACCGCTGCAACCCAGAGAGGCTGCCATCTAGCATCCAGGGGGAGATACTGGGTTTCCCAACCTCGTCCCCCTGGTACATGTGGTGAAAGGGCGTCCCGGCCAGGCATGGGCCCCGGCCATCCGTCACACTGTCTTTATTGAATTTGGCACATAGTAAATCATCCCATGGTACAATTAAACCCTCTTTAATGATAATTTATTAAACTACTCAAAAGTGAGTTGGTCAGTCATTTTTCCTCATGACACCTAGGATTTTATTTTGTCGTGTACTCAACAAGTTGTTAAAAGCTTGGTTCAGGGAAACAGGACAAACTTGCCACCAAGACCCACTGCTGCTGTACCTCAGCTGTTGTTAGAGTTCTACTCATTCCATCAAATGAGATCTGATTTTTGTGAAGGACAATGAATTCATCTCGATTCATTACCACTTCTAGCTTTGTTGTCTCAAGCATTACTGTGCTAAAAAGACTCATATGGAGATAACTGAACTCATGCGATGTAGGAATGAACCTGCTAAGCAATAATGTTCAGATATAATGTGGAAATTCAAAAAAACACTTAGCTTATAATAAGAGAGCTCATTCCCTTACATCAGCACTACCAAATGGCATTGCTGACACCTGGCAGGGTGAATCCTTGGATTTATGAGAATTTCACCACATCCTTGTACATTTCATTATCAAGAATCAACAGTAACTGGACAATATTTTTGCAGTCCTTGGGTGTTCTGTGCTTTTGTTATTTAACCAACTGTACCTCTATAGTTTACACTTGGATGCCACATCTAAACCTTGATGGTGCATAACAAGTTGTGCATTTTTGGGAATTTGGGAGTCATTGTTGTAGATACAGTAACTGCATGTTGACATCTGCAAATTGTGTTAGTCACAATTGCCCCATTTCATCAAAACACCTTTTTCCAATCACAACACCACCACTGACTGGATATTTTTGGACAGCACCCATTAAAGAATCACCTATATGAATTCTATATGATTGAAGTCCAAGATAAAATTATTTCAGCATGCACATTAAGCAGCCACTTATAATTTTAATTTGTACAGAAATAGACAAACATGGTAATTAGCTAGTATAATAACATGGCTGAACATACTAATAAATTTGAAGACCATTATATACTCACGTTTAAGTTCTCCCGCGGATAAGTCTGGGCTTGATTTTACCATATCATTTCCGGTATTTTATAATGTCGGTAGTATAAGTCGAATGCGGAAAACTCACGCTATTGGTCCAAGATATTATGATATGCTAACGCCCACCTGAGAGAGTAACCATGGAGCACACTGCCTGTGCCTACGTGACCATACAGTAATACCCAAACTATTCCGAAGTGACGTTTGCACTGTTTAGTGCTTTTTGTATCTCACACCCTCATATACCTTTATCGTAAGAGCATCCCTTATCTGTGATGGAGCGTTCGATCAGAGGAAAATATGAAGCTGGTTTTAAATTAAAAGTCGTTGAAGTGGTGAAAGAAATTAGTAACTGCGTTGCTGCAACAAAGTTCGATGTGTCTGAGAAACTGGTGTGAGATTGGAGGAAGCAAAAAGATGTAAAAAAAAACAAAATTAAGTGTTGCATTTTTGAACGGGCGTATAAGTCAGGGTCTGATTTTATGATCGATTTTCCGAGTTTCAAGACCCGACTTATACTCGAGTATATACAGTACTTTAGACATGTATGCAGAGAGTTCAAAGCCATTTAAGACTCTTCAGTCTTCCCCATTCTTCCTCTATATTGTGCACACACAAGACCCATTGGCTTTCACATAGTATCATTCTCAATTATATGAGAAGGGAATAGAAACCTACTAGTGGCCACTCAGTGAACATTCTGGATGTCAGGACACCCCTGTATGAAATTAAGTTGAAACTCAAAGTTCACAAGGACATTCCTGCTCCCATCTCTGTGCAGAATAGAAAAACATGAGATCTATTCAAACTGCAAGCTCAAAAAAAGATTGTTGGCACACAGCTAAATTTGACAGCCATGACTTTAAACACATACAGTATGCAGACTTCAGAAATATGTCTCCTTTAAACCCATAATAATTTACATATTGGGTTAGCCAATGATTACATAATCAGCCAAAATATAAAACTTGCAGCCTTTGTTGCCCTCTAAGAATGTAGCTTCACACACTGAGTTATGACATATCCTGTGGACCAAAACAAGAGCAATTCAGCTTTCATTTTATTCCAAAAAGAATTAATAAATAAATGATTTAAAAATATGGAAGTCAAAATGTGAAAGAATGGTGTTAAAGAATGGTGCAATAAAATAAAACTGTAATAAAAATGTCCTCTTCCGATAATAATCAACTAACATACATATGAAAGCCAGTGGATAAATGGTAAGAGTGTCAAATTTCTTCTTCTTTCTTCTGCTCGGTTCCTTCCCATATGCAGCATGCAATTAACTGTTGCCTCCTGTCGGCAGTCTAGCACCATAGCTGTTAACAAATCCCAGTGTGAATTGTACCACCAGGATAACAGAGGACACTTTAAGGCAAGGTGCACCAAAAACAATAATAAATAAGGAAATGTTCAGTTTGTAGCATTAGACAGGTCAAAAATGAGAGGGGGTGGTGGGAACGGGATACTATTTTTAGGAACATCTAATGATGATGGAAAAATGTAGACATGAAGCAGAATGAAGGTTGGGCATAGCCATGTCAACAGATACACCAAGACTGAATTATCGGAGTGTAGCATCAAAAAAATAAAATTGAGAATTACAAGTCTGCAGCTTGAACAAATTTTTCTCTGAGTATTTTTCTACCCCTTTGCACCCAATCTGTGCAAATCACTACCTTGTGTAGTAAAGGAAATTTATTCCCTAGAAGATTATAGGAAAACTGGTCCATTGGCATCAGCAGAATAATTCATTTCCTGATGTTGTGTATTAATATTCATTCTAGTCCTAACACCTCTGTTCATTTTTGGAATCCATTTAAATGTTATAGGATGCCCAGGCTTATATTCTTCCTTATTTTTTTCTTGAAGGACAGGGGTATGCCAGTTGATATTTATAGGAAATAATCACTTCAGCTCATGGCACCAGGGTTCTGCACTTTGCACGCTTCACTTGTGATAAACTGTATGGGTATTGCTTAAAATAAAAAATAGGGTATTTTCTGCTTGACTAATAACTAGCCTAATGATGTCTACGGTTCACTGTCTTCTTCATTGGATGGATAATTAGGATGTAGTGCTGCTTAAAGCCATCTCCACATCTCAAATTATTTATTTCAGAAATGTGAAATCACACACAGGGTTTTCTGTGACCCACTGGAGGAGTTATTTCCCTGCTGAAATGCGGTATATTTCATTTAATCAGTGTTTCATTTCTGTCTATTCCCTAACACTGAAGGAGCAAAGAGTTTCCACTGATTAAGCTGGGCACTGTGCAGAGATGGATAGAATAATACGGTAGTCATCATTCTCACTTATTGGTCTCGGTGCCTTCCAGCAGTCATAATCTGTTTCAGTCCCCCCAAGCGACTCCTATAGGCAGTGTCCATCCATTCAGGTCACTGATTTCCTTAGTGCAGGCAAGGAACTCCTTAAGCAGCATTCAGTCAACCCTAATGTAGAGTTATCACTGCTTTCACTGCTTTTTACTGAATGTCTACCCTCATCACTTCATTATAGAAGTAATTAGCCAGCCATTATAAATATAAGCAGCTTAAGGTCTCTTAAGGCAATAGCAGGAATGTGTGCTGCTTGTTTTCATTCTGATACCGCACTGGGATATTGCAGATTCACAAATTTCCATTTACAATTAATTACTAAAGAGATCTTGTCATATGGAAGCACCTGTACTTTAACATGGCAGTACAGTTCTGGATTCCGACTCCAACCTGGGCATTGCCTGAGTGATGTTTGCACTCTTTGTGGTTTTGCTTGTGTTCTCTGGTTTTTGCCTACATCCCTGTGATGTCCATGCTTGTTAAATGGCCATCTCTAAATTGGCCTGGTTTGAACGACTGTTTGAATGAGTATGTCTTGTCATGGCCTGACATTCTGTCTAGGGTTGGGTGTTGGAACCTCCTAGTGCAGGGCCTGGTTTTCTGCAACCCATTATTAAAAAAGGTTAGTAGATCATTCATCAAGAGGGAGACAGCTAAACTCAATGTCGCTAATAAAAGCAGAGGCTAAGGATCTGCGCTGGTATCCCAAAGGTTGCCGGTTCGAATCCCCGTCACTGCCAAAAAGGCCACTGCTCTGCTGGGCCCTTGAGCAAGGCCCTTAACCTGTAATTGCTCCAGGGGCACCGTACAATGGCTGACCCTGCGCTCTGACCCCAAGGGGTATGAGAAAACTACCAAATTCCTAATACAAGAAATTGTATAAGGCGAAATAAAAAAAAAAAAAAAAAAAAATACTCTGACCAGAAGAGTTCTAAAAAGATGTTCACATTCTGGTCAGGTATACTGTTTAATTTAAATTTTCATTATCACCAAGGCATAATGAAGACAACGCTTAATATGAAATATGTGCTTTGTTAGCACAGCTATATTAAAATCAAGTACTTCAGTGCAACAAACTAGGACAACCACTCCAACTCTCTTCAGCTCCAGCTGACAGGACAGCTTGAAGACCTATTTATACTAAATTTGGAATGTTCCATACCTAGACTAATGTATTCAACACAAAAGCAGAGAAGCAAAATTCACAGCAGAAATCACTCATCACAAAACTGATGTAGTGTTTACAGTCTCCTGCAAATATTGCTGTTATTCCTGTTGCGAGTTAATCTTTGTGTGAAGTTTAAATCTGGCCAGAACTATGAGTGAGCAAAAAAGCCAACATGTTTTGATAGTGTATGAAAATTTCATAATTGTCAAAATATTAATGGTCTAAATGTGTCTTGTATCAAAGTACATTCATACAACCCTAAAAATTTTAAAAGAAATTATTTACATACACATACAGTTTGAAAAATTCTAAAGTCATTTGTTGACTGACAGCCCTACTGGTTCTCTGCAAGACCTTCTTCTTTGTGTTTCGTTTTTTGTTTCTATTCTAGTTTATGACCTCTTGCCTCTGAACCCTTAAATACTCATGATGGTGTATACTGTACACCAGTCTCAGTTATTTTTGTCCAACGTCATTTTACTTGAACATCCGCCATCTATCCTCAGCTTGATTCGTTACAAGTACAGTGTCACAATGGTTTCCATCCAGTGTGCCCCCAGCCAGAGTGGATGCGCAGGATGCACTGAAGTGAAATATGATAAATGTGCAGATCCTGCACTGGATGAAAGTGTGACTGGTGATGAATGAGCACTGGAGAAGTGGATCAGGTTTATTTTCAGGTAGTCCTAGACTGTGTCATACTATTCAGTAATATGGTATTAAATTACATTAAAAACATGTACAATTTAAAATTAGTGCAATATTTTATATTACAGCCTCACAGTGTGTATATAAATAGCCATTTTAACACTGGTGCTTAAAGTACACCGCGCGAGTACTTATGAGATGAGAAATGGTGTGAGGAGTTAAGGATTAATTATTAATTTTTCTTACAATTTTTAGCATCAGCTACATTTAATCAATCTACAGTACAATGAAAAGCACAGACTACAAGTTTTAATAGTGTTGTGTTGTGTTGCATGCTTTTATAACCTTGCATGATCTGTACTTTCACTAAAAATAATGGAGATATCATTCAGGGGATCTTTGAGACCAAGGAATTTAATGGTCAGATCTTTTTTATGATTTAGAACATTTTTGACAAAAGTTTTGCAGCACCATTTTGTTTTAAATATGGGCACAGCCACTGTTTGCTTTTTGTGTGTAATATGTGATGTCTTTAATGTGATGGTATAAAGGTCAGGGGGTCATACACTTCCTAACTGTTCAAATTTAAGGATAAATAAAAAGAAAAAAAAAACAACAAAATACAGTTGTGTTATTATTGTTTTGGATATCTGGTTAAGAAGATTTCTCTATTCATTGACTTTGATTTATGTCTTGCATTTTGGCTTAGGCTACGTAAAATATTTTGGTTATTGACTCTCCTGCTGTATTTGTTGTTGAGCTATAGTATTGTTTTGTGTCCTGGGATTTCTTTTTTTAATTTATGGGTACAAACTTGGTTTGTTATTACAATTACAATTCTTCTTCTAAATCAGTGTTTGTCAACCTTTTTGGTGTCATAAACCACTTTTTACCATGGTAGTGTTTTCCACCATGTGCCAAGATGGGTGGTGCGATTATCAATGCAGATGGGGGGAGTCCTCCTTGGTAAATCAAGCACAGACATCAGAGCAGGGAAGAATTAAAAGTGATTGTCAAAACAGCAACCCACTACCATACTACCATCATAAACAATAGCAACTCGTGACCCACTTGTGGTAGCACCCGTCCCAACAGTAGGTCTTGACCCAGTGGTTAAGAAACACTGTTCTATATTAACTCACATTAACTCCTTCTTTAAACTGATTTCATCCTTTGCAGCTAGTACTTAACAATGGTGTCATTTGGTAGTCTTAGAAAGGACAACAGAGAGAGCACAAAATAGGCTAAAATACACAAATGGTGAAATCGTAAGCATAGGTTATATCAAAAGTTTAAAAAAAATTTAAAAATCAGCAAAACAAAAATTAAACTTGAAATGTAATTGAAAGTCAAAAGAGGAGGGGAGGGGTCCTTTCTGCAACTAACTACAAATTAACCCAAACCCAAATCTATTATAGCACAGGTGAGTAACATCTGTCCTGGAGGGCTGCAGTGGCTGCATGTCTTTGTTTCAAATTAGAAACCAATCCTTGCCAAAGACAGATATGATTTAATTCAGTGGCTTGTTAGTGTTTTAACTCTGCAATGTCAGGTCATGCTTACATTATACTCATACCTTACTACTTAGAACAGAATCACTCTTATTCGCTAGTACTTAATGTTCAGTAATTTGATGTGGTAGATTTGGAGCTCCTCATAACATAACACAACGTCACATACATATAACATAAAAAGCATAAGATAAAAAAGAAAATATCGTTATACAATTTTAAAGAATAGTAAATTATAAAGGAGATGTGCAAATGATGATGTGCAAGTGAAAGTGTGAGTGCGTAGAGTTTATGCACATGCACACACATATACATGTACATACATACACCTTCATACAGTATATGACAGAACACATGAATATGTAAAGAAGACAGGCTAAATTACTGGTGTGAGGAGGCTATGGCTCTGTGAAAGAAACTATTTAGGTGTCAGATAGTTTGAGTTTTAATTGACCTGAAGTGTTAAACATAAGCAAGTTTTTGGAACAATTGATGAGCTAGTTGAAATTAATCTGTAGTGATCCTTTTGGACATGGCCGGATTAAGGTGGGTGCTATTGATGCTGCAGCATTAGGCCCATTCCTGAAATAGGCCCAGATGAACACACGAGAATTTTCTGGAAGCTGAACAGTTTTCCTTTGCTATATTAACCTCAAAATAATTTGGAGTCCAATTTTCGGATGCCTAGACACAACGTTACTTATTATACAGTTACTATTGTTATTTGCGCTGTGACGTAACTATAACATTGTTGTGTTTATTGTTAACCGAAGATTTCAAGTTAATGCTATCAATTTTACGTAAACATTTTAGTAAGTAATTTAGCTGCGTTTTTTTGCAATATCTTGGGGATTCTTGCCACTTTATCGGTAAGTTCCATGTAGTAAAATTTTTACCTAGAAAGTTAGTTGTACAGTAAAAATCGATGGCTATTTAATGCAGAGAAAAAAATAGGCCTTTTTTGCGCTACAGCATCAGGCCTAATTTTGTCTTAATCCAGCCCTGCTTTTGGACACAAGATGTATACAGGTCTGCAACAGATGGAAAAGCACAGGTAATTATTTTCTCCACAGTCCTCACAACACGCTGTAATTTGTTTTTGGAGTGTGCCATTGCCATACCAAACTAGCACAGGTGGGTAGTAATGAGTTACATTTACTCCGTTACATTTACTTGAGTAATTTTAAAAAAAAATTGTACTTCTAAGAGTAGTTTTACTGCACCATACTTTTTACTTTTACCTGAGTACATTTGTGAAGAAGAAACGCTATTCTTACTCCGCTACATTGGGCAACACTCGACTCGTTACTTTTTTACATTTATACATTAAACTATATTTTTGCAAGAGAGAAGTTGCCAGTGGATCTACTGCATGACTGTTTCACCAATCAGACGTAGCCATACAGTCACATGACCACACACAAACTTCCTGCGTCTTGCAGCCTGTGAGAGACTTTTTAGTCATGCAGGGCTCCTGTTCACTGCTACATGGTCACAGCTTCACTGCAAGAACCAGATCGTCGTTCCCAAGCCTGCCTTTCATGTCTTTTAACCTCATGTCTTTTCTCCTTTTCTTTGTTCCCCCTACTTTTTTGTGCTGACCCATATATATACACTCCCGTCTCCGTCGGCCTTAATCACACGCTGCAATAAGCCAATAAATCAATTGAGAATGATCAGACCCGCGTGTGCAGGTGCGACTTGCTCCAACTACCTCATTAACTCCCCGCGGAGAGTGACACGGCTTTATGGATTTGAAACTGGCCTTTTTTTTTTTTTGAAGCCGCGGACCCACTACACTACAAAGTGCATATGCAGTATTATATGTACTGTCAGTGTACAGGATATCTCATCATTGTAAGTAGTTTGTACTGTTCAAACATACATGTTACCTACTGTAGGTATCGGCTTCAAAAGCTTTGTTGTGAAAAACTGAGATTTGGAACTTTGTGTTATTTGTGCATCTTTATTTTGTAAAGATGTGATTTTATTTTTACTCATTTTTTTATTTTATTATTTGGAAATAGCAGAATTTGCACATTATTCTATATTTTTGTCTGTCTTATTATAACATTTCTAAAAAATAAATCATTTATTATGTTCAAACAGTTACTCAGTACTTGAGTAGTCTTTTCACCAAGTACTTTTTTACTCTTACTTGAGTAAGTTTTTGGTAAACTACTTTTTACTTCTACTTGAGTAATATTATTTTGAAGTAATGCTACTCTTACTTGAGTACAATTTTTGGCTACTCTACCCATCTCTGCAAACTAGACAACAATGGAAAATGTCATTACACTTTTCAATTATGGCTTTCTAAAATTGAACTATTATCGGCTGAGAAATATTTAATTTCTTTAGTTGATGTAAAAAGTACAATCCGCTGCTGAGCTTTCTTAGTGATGGAAGTGGTGTTAATGTCCCAGCTGAGAGTGTTGGTGATAGTTTTGCCCAAACCTTTGAAGGATTCTACCATATTCACTGCATTCTAGAGGGTGAGGTTGTAACTGCTGTTTTGCAAAAGTCAATGACCATTTCTACTGTCTTGGTGGAATTAAGGACCAGGTTATTAGTAGCAGACCAAGACACAAGACGAGACACCTCCTTTCAGTAAGATGTTATGTTACCATTAGTTATTAGACCAATAATGGTGGTGTCATCAGCGAACTTAATAATTTTTACTGAAGGATCAGTGGACTTACAGCAGTGATTGGTGTACAGGAAAAGAACACAGCCTTGAGAGGCACCTGTGTTAATAAGGAGACAGTCTGAGAGGTGAGAACCCACACAAATGTATTGTTTCTGGTTTGTCGGAAAACTGTAAATACATTTACAGATGAAAGGGGTTAGTTCAGTCCATAGAAGTTCAGAGACAATGATGTTAAAAGCTGAACTGAAGTCTACAAACAGAATTCTGGCATAAGCTCCTTTCACTCCAGATGCTCTAGCACAAAGTGAAGGCCTGAGTTAATGGCATCATCCACAAATTTATTTCCTGGATATGCAAAATGAAGAGGGTCAAGATCAGTAGCAGTAAAAGATATCAAATGGGTTAGAACAAGCTGTTTAGATATTAACAATAGGCCTGTAATCATTGAGACTGCTTATTTTATCTTCTGTTATTGGAAACAGGAACAATAACAAAAGATTTAAAGCAATCTGGTATGGTACACTACACTGTGCAAGGGACTGGTTAAGATGTCTGTGAAGAAAGGAGCAAGCACAGCTAGCACAGTGTTTGATTGTTGCAGGTTAGACTGAATCAGGACCACCAGACTTTTTGCAGTTTTGCGTTGCAAACAGCTTCCAGACATTGTATTCCTTGATAGAAAAGGAAGAAGAAGGGTGAGAGTTTTGTGAAGATGTGGCTGGTGTCAAAACCACTTCTTAAGTTTTTCATGGAGGGATGAATTTGAGTAAGCACTGGGAGCATGTCTTTTAGTAATTTGTATTAGATGGAAGGCTTCTACATACAGAGGAGCTATTGTTTGCTGAACGCTGAAGCTCCAGTTTATTTTTTGTGTTTCCATTTAGCATATCCGATTGCAATGTTTAGCCTGTTCCTTGCCTGTTTTTAGGCATCCTTATCACCAATTTTATGGGGTTTTTCTTTTACCTGATGTAGATTCCTTATTTATTTGGTGAACCATGGCTTTCCATTGTTGTAAATTACAATAGTTTTGCTAAGAATGGAAACCTCTTCACAGACGTATGGTATATGATGTAACAGTGTCAATCTGCTTGTGAATGTTTTCTCAAGCATTTTTAAAAACATCCCTATCAGTCCAGTTATAACAATCTTGTAATGATTCAACTGACTCATCAGTCCATGAACATGTAGATTTTCTTATTGGTTTAGCTAATTTTAGCCTTTAGTTATAAGTGGGTAGCAACTGTAGCATAACATAGTCAGAATAACCCAGTAGTGTGCAAGGTAAAGCCCGGTATGCACCCTTTATAGTGCAGTACCAGTGATCCAAAGTTGTCCCGTCCCTGGTGGGACATTTAACTAGCTGTTTGTATATAGGCAGCTTGACGGTGAGGTTTGCGTTATTAAAGTCGCCCATCATTATAATCGTGGAGTTTGCATGATTGTTCTCCAAACTAGTGATGTAATCTGTCAACTGCTGCTGCATTTCATTCACATTTTCCTCAGGCAGAATGTAAACTCCACCAAGAATAAGTGAGGAATATTCTCTAGGCAAATAGAATAACTTACACTTAATAGAGAATAGTTCCAGATTGGCAGAGCAGTGCTTCGATAATGTGGAAACATCACTGCACGATGTTTTTATTAATGTAGAAGCAGACACTACTGCCTTTGGACTTGTTACAATGATCAGCATCTCTATCTGCTCTGTAACGCAGAAACCATGGCAGTTCTAATGCAGAGTTGGGAACTGATGAATTAAGCCATGTCTCCAAAAAGCGATATGCTGAAGAGAGAAAAATAATCATTACTTGTTGTCGAGAAGAAGATTGTTAGTCTATTTTGTTCCTCAGTTATGTGATATTAGATAAAACTAGACCTCGAAATGGTGCTTGAAATGTGCAGCTCCTGAACCACACGAGAGACCCTGCATGCTTCTTCCTTCTCTGTTTTAGGTGCAAGTTAACTGGATAAGAGCCCAAGTTTGCAGTCGGAAATTTCATAAGTAGTAAATCCATATGTAAGTGTATTTGATCAGCCAAGGATGAATGAAGTCTGATCCCAAGTAATCCTCATTTGTAAGTAATCCTCATTTTGTTACAAAAGACAAAGTTAACAGACAGACTCATAAGCAGCGACCAAATAACCATGGCTGCCCTGATTGGCGCTGTTCATGTTCACCTCACTACTTACAGGGAGGGATCGCTGACGCACACTTGCTGCTACTCCTCTCTGTGAATAACAATTTGTGTTGAAATATACAATGAATCTTGCACTTTTTCTCACTGTGTGTTTTGTTCATGATCCATCTAGATACTTTTTGCCTTGAAGTTTGATTTATTTTTATGGATTATATCTTGGTTGGGTTAGTGGCCTCTGGGGCAATTGATTTGAATCTCCATGTGGTTCACTGGATGAAACTTCTTTCAATTGCTCATCAGTTACGTGATCCCATCCATCCATCAATTTTCCAACCCGCTGAATCCGAACACAGGGTCACGGGGGTCTGCTGGAGCCAATCCCAGCCAACACAGGGCACAAGGCAGGAAACAATCCTGGGCAGGGTGCCAACCCACCGCAGGACACACACAAACACACCCACACACCAAGCACACACTAGAGCCAATTTAGAATCGCCAATCCACCTAACCTGCATGTCTTTGGAATGTGGGAGGAAACCGGAGCGCCCGGAGGAAACCCACGCAGACACGGGGAGAACATGCAAACTCCACGCAGGGAGGACCCGGGAATCGAACCCAGGTCCCCAGATCTCCCAACTGCGAGGCAGCAGCGCTACCCACTGCGCCACCGTGCCGCCCCACGTGATCCCTGATTTGTGAATAATTTTCTTTACAATGTAGAAAATTAGTCTTTAGAAATGTTCTGTTTTCTTTGATGTACTGTACCACTGACATAAGTATGAATCTTTGCTCTTTTGCCATTAGCTTTCCTTGGGGGGCTTGTGGCATTAGTGCTGTCACACCTGCTGACTGTCCATGGCTAAGTGACAAAACCTTCAAACTCCAGTAACTACAGTAACTGTCTTTACGTGCATCCTATATTTTGTCCTGTATTTTTAATTGATCAAACTTCCAGTCTAATCGGTTTGTGTGTCGTCCCCCCACCCCATCCATCCCACCTACCCCACTGTGCTGCTGTGCTTTTTAGTCATCTTACTATTTAAGTACTTGCTTTTCATTATGCTGATTATGTCCTGTCTTACTTATTGCTCTCTATCAACTTCCAAAATGCAAATGGTCTCTTTTATCTTATCTGACTGAATTCCTAACTCATTTAAGTTGTCTTTCCCAGACAGTTTATTTCTGTAGGTGACTTTAATATCTACATTGATGATCCTTCCTGTAAGATGACAAATTAATTCCTATCCCTACTGGACTGTTTTGACTTAGTGCGGCATGTTGATTTTCCTATCCACTCTGGTCGTCACATATTAGACCTGGCCTGTACATATGGATAATCTGTTGGTCTCTTTGACTATAATGCAGTGTTCTTCCCTATCTCAATGTTTCTTCCTGCTCTTAACTGTAAAGGTTCAATTTTTTCTGAAATCTTAAAAATATCTGTTCTGCTATCCTTGCTGGATCCATTTCAGATCTTTTTTCTGTCTTTCCCTTTTCCAATCACATTAGATAGTCTTGTTGATCGATATAACTCAGCCCTACATTCAGCACTAGGTAAAATAGCTCCTTTAAAATACAAGGGGGTTGCATTTAAGTATTCAGCTCCAGGGTATAATTCAACATTATGGTCTATGAAAGCAGCTGGTTGACACCCTGAGAGAATGTCACATAAGACTGGCCTCACTGTGCATGTCCACGCTTTCTCTGACCATCAGATAGCTTACAGAGATGCACTAATTTCAGCCAAGAATACACACTATGGCACAATAATAGAAAGTGGCCAAGATAATCCAAGGATTTAATTCTCTGTTGTTAATTAACTACTTCAACCTGCATCTGGTCCAATTATATCTTCCATTGAAGATTGTGAAAAAATCCTTCACTTTTTCTGAGATAAAATTAAAAACCTAAATAATTCAACTAATACAAATCCATCCTCCTTTTATATTTATCAGTGTCTTCCCTCTCCATCCAGCCCCTTTCCCAAATTTTCACAAGTTTCAACTAAATTTATTAATAACCTGATCTATAACATGAGACCTACTACTGTACATTTGTACTGGACTTCACCTCAACCACATCTCTGAAACCCTGTCTTCATGCCATAATCCCCACTGTTAATGACAATAATAAATACATCCCTTGACACCAGCTCTTAGCCACATACTTTGAAAATCGCTTCTGTAACATTATAAAAGTATGGTCTTGATGCTGACAATTTCAACACCTTTTGGCCCATCTCTCAGCTCCCTTTTCTTTCTAAAGTTCTTGAGCATGTTGTGTTCTCCCAACTCACCAGTTACTTAACTTGTAATAAGCTAATTGAACCCTTTCAGTCTGGTTTCTGAGCACAGCACAGCTGAAAAACTGGGCAAACCAGCATATTAATTCTGTTAGACTTCAGTGCAGCATTTCATACTGTCAAACATGATATTATAAAGTTCAGAATGGAAAACATTCTGGATATCTCTGACACTGCCCTCCAGTGGTTTATGTCATATCGGACTTAAAGGCAAGAGTTTGTTAGTCTTGGCAACAGCAGGTCCAGCTAAGCACCAGTCACAAAAGGAATTCTGCAAAGCTCTGCCCTCTGCCCTCTGCTCCTCTGTATCTACAAGCTTCCCCTTGACCATATTTTTTGTATCTTTGGAGTGGGTTATCATTTTTATGTGAATGATACTCAGATCTATTTTCAGTGTTAAAAATGCAAGTTCACTAGAGCTTTCTCAGTTGACAACTTGCCTCTTTAAAATTAAAACCAGGATGGAATAAAACTCTTTAAAATTAAACTGCAAAAAAATAACATCATGTTAACTGACACTAAACCTAAGAACATGAGCTTCTTCCTAATCACCCTTGGTCATGATGTCATCAGACCTTCTGCTAGAAATCTTGGTGTTATTTTTGATTCCTCACTTTCTTATTTTACCAACATACATCATAATAAGAAACATTCTTACTTCCACCTCCAAAAATATCCTGTGTTCACTCATTCCTCTCCTTTTCCATTGCTGAGAAACTTTTCCATGCTTTTATTGCATCCCACATCAACTACTGTGACTGCCTACTGGTAGGTGCCCCCTCTAATCTGTTATCACAGCTCCAGTTGGTGCAGAACTCTGCTGTAAGTGTCCTTGCACAGAAATGCAACATTATATCAATAAACCAATAAAGTTTACATGCCCTTGAACCGGACTACATCAGTAACCTCCTCCATCCCTATGCTCTATGCGCTCTCCATCCTGCACTCTATGGGTGACAGACTTCAGTTCTCTAGTGCCCAGACTAAATTAATCAGATCAGCCAACTCAATTCATTCTTTCAACATCTTAAACTCATTTGTTCAGGAAGGTATTTAACTTATTCTGACCTTCTGACCCTTCATTCTGCTTTCCCTCTTTGTCAAGATGTCCAGAAAGATTTGTGTTTGTACCCCAAATTATGCTATTTGTTCAGTGTTTTATTGTAGTGTTTGTATTTTTGCATTTTATTCTGGTTTATTCTCTCTTACTCTGTTTCAATACTTTGTATATCCTGTATTTATCTTTATTTAGTGCAGGGATGGACAGATTCAGTCCTGGAGGGCCTCATTGGCTGCAGGTTTTTATTCCAACCCAATTGCTTAATAAGAAGCACTCATTGCTCAAGTAACACTTCTGCTTCACTTTAGTTGTCTCACTCGTTAAGATTTTGAATTCTTATTGCCTATTTTAGTCTTAAACAGCTGTATTCTTGGTTTTTAATTGCTCCTTATTAACAATAAGATGCAAATGACAAAAGAAACCAGCATTTTTCCATTTAGCTTTTTTCCATTTACACCTGTGTGTATTTATCATGCACTATTGGGTTTAATGAAATACTTGGAAGGAAAGTGAAGAGAAAAAAGTGAAGCACTGAGAACAACTCATCTGTTTTAGACTTCAAATCATTTGGATGATAACCTTAGAAAGGAAAAAAAATCTAGGATATCAGAATGACTTGACATGGCAGAGTTAAAGCACTAGCAAGCCATGAAATTAAATAATTGACAAGGACTGGTTTTTAATTAAGCAACTGGGTTGGAACAAAAACCTGCAAACCACTGCGGCCCTCCAGGACTGACTTTGCCCACTTTGGATTTAGTGTTTTATGCAGATATTATTTGCATCCAATGTTGTATATGCGCTGTTCTTTCTGAATTTCTGTGAAGCGCTTTGAGCATGGGAAAGGTGCTATATTTTAAAAATTATTATTATTATAGATTTTTTCCTGTCTAAGGATATCATCTAAATCAGGGGTCCTGGAGGGCCACCGTGGCTTCAGGTTTTCATTCTAACCCTTTTCTTAATGAGTGACCTGTTTTTGCTGCTAATTAACTTCATTGACTCAGACCCCTTAATTGTTTCTTTTTCCTTAATTAGTAGCCAAACAATAGTGAGATACAAAATGAGCCAAAACAACTGGTGTCCATCATCCATCCATTATCCAACCTGCTATATCCTAACTACAGGGTCACGGGGGTCTGCTGGAGCCAATCCCAGCCAACACAGGGCACAAGGCAGGAGACAAACCCTGGGCAGGGCGCCAGCCCCCCGCAGGGCACACACTCACACACACACACACACACCAAGGACAATTTAGAATCGCCAATGCACCTAACCTACATGTCTTTGGACTGTGGGAGGAAACCGGAGTACCCGGAGGAAACCCACGCAGACACGGGGAGAACATGCAAACTCCACGCAGGGAGGACCCGGGAAGCGAATCCAGGTCTCCTAACTGTGAGGCATCAGTGCTACCCACTGCGCCACCGTGCCGCCCCCATTATACAATATCTGAAAATAAAGAAAGATAAACATCTCAGGAATGTCGATCTGCTCAGGTCCCCAAAACATTTTAACAGAGCTCTCAGAAAAGACAACAATTTCAGAAATGTCTGCTATTGCATAATGAGAGCAGCACAAAGCCACGAGATTAAAGAACAGGTTTAATTAACGACAAAAATCGCACCTCATTAAGCAGCTGGTTGGTGTGAAATTGGTTGGTGTTTGAAACCCTGAGTTAGTTGGTCTTCTGTTGGTTCCCTCACTTCATGTTTCATTTCTGTTTGGGTGCCATTTAAGGAAAGAAATGAAGCAATTCAGAGGAACAATGAAGAAATTCAGGGGAACAAATCTTAAAAAAGCAATTCAATTAAAATGAATTCACAAGAAGTTAATTAGCAGCACAATCAGGGCATTCGTTTAAAAAAAAAGGGTTAGAATGAAAATCTGCAGCCACGGTGGTCCCTGATCTAAATGATTTGAAGTTTAAACCGAATAAGCAATTCTCAGTCCTTCACTTTTTTGTCTTCAGTTTCTTTCTAACCATTTTATTAACCCAAATACTTTATGATGAATTCACACAGGTGTGAATGGAAAACATTAGGATGGAGAACTGCTAGTTCCTTTGTCATCTGCATATTATTGCTAATAAGAACCAATTAAAAACAGTGAATGCATCTGTTAAGACTAAAATAAGCAATTAAGGGTGGGAAATCTTAACAAGCAAGATAACTAAATGAAGCAGAAAAGTGTCACTTGAGCAATAAGTGCTTCAACAGCAATAATAGACTTCTCAGTAAGCAATTTAACAAAAATCTGTAGGCACTGCAGCACACCAGGACTGAAGTTCCTCACCCCGTTTTACAGAATGCCTGTTATGATGTCATATGTCACATGACCTGCGAGTTATATGCCCAGCAATAGTCTTAGCAACCATAAACAACATGGTAGCATACATGAGAGAAATCCACAAACTGGAGATTGTGGTGAGGTTTTTTAAAGTGGCCTGAGTGCCAATCCTGCAGTTTTTCCTGCAATTTGGAGGACCTGGATGCAGGTTAACGTCATTCCCAGAATGAAGCAATTGCGGGTTAAGGTGGAAGAAATGAAAAATATCAAAACAAAATTAAAACATAATATTTTTGCAGAACATTATAAAACATAAATACACAAATCTGCAAAAGGAATTATAATACACTAGCCAACCCGCGGCGTAGCATACGCCGCATAATTATGTATTGATGGGTGAACACTTCCTGAACGACACAGTTGTCCAAACAGAAGTGAAAAGAAAATCGAGCCCGGTGTATTCTTTAACTGCCTTCTGCGCAGTGGTAGTGTTGCTGCTTTGCAGTACGGAGACTGTGGAAGATTTTGGGTTCGCTTCCCGGTTCCTCCCTGTGTGGATAGCGCTTTGAATACTGAAAACACCGGTATATCAATGTAATGACGTATTATGTGTTCAGCTCTCTCTCGCACGCCTGTGTGTGTGTGTGTGTGTCGCTCGCTCGCTGCACGTGTTCCTGCAGGCATACCAGTAATTGAATGAAAAGATGGAACTTTGGAGAGAGCATCATACAACTGTCCGTGAGTGTAAGCAGAGGGAAAAAAACATTTGCAAAATCTGTAACACTGGTTTCAGTAAGTACAATGCACACGCGTTTAATTTGTCGGCCAGTTTTTGCCAGCCGTCTTTTCTGGTTTGGGCTGCTTTTACAGTTTTACCGCTTGTGCATATTAAATCTTGAAATCCTTCGAGTAACTAATTAACTAACACCCACCCACCCACACACATAGCTTGTGTGAAAAAAATGCGCCCGTTCTTTCATCATTCTGTTGCAGCCTATCAAAGACTTGCTGATCATGTTTTCTACACACTGGCTTTTCACTCAGTGCGGGGGCGCGCATTCATCTCTGATTATTACATCCAGCTAATCTGCTACATGGCTGCGTTTGAAAAACCGATTTATTCCGGATGAGTTTCACTGGCATTAATGATTAGGAATCTGGTTGAAACAAAACCCTGCAGCCACAGGGGTTCACCGGGACCGCGATTGGGAAACACTGCTGAACACAGACGAAACCGACTCAGGTTAGGAGTTGGGGAGGGCAAAGTAGTTGCAGCTATTGATTATTCAGTGTTGTTTGCCTGGGTGTCTGATCTGCTCGACGGGATCAGAAATAAAAGGAAAACAATGTGAAGGCAATGTCATAGGTTTTCATGTGGTATAGCGGGTCCACAGCTCCCCTTCAAAAGTCCATTTTTAAATAAATAATCACCGCGCTCACAGCATAGCGAGGGGCATGGAAGTGTTGCTGAAAGTCAGCCATGTTGCGAAGTTTGAGAGCAGCAGTTTCGTCAATGACATTTTTCCAGAAAAACCCGACTGATAGAAACAAACAGTTACCTGATGCAGGAATTTCTATAACATTGAAAGAAGTGTTGTTTCCATGAAATACATTTGAAGCGGTAGCCATGGAGGGCAAAAGAACAGTCAACATGGCTCACAGCTGGATTTGGACAGCAGCACAGACCAAAGCGAGTATGTGTTTGATGGACCGCCGTCGCACGGTCATTCAACGATTCAGTTCCGCGACAAACATGCCTCTTCTTACATGGTCCTGCCGTGCCCACCCTTGTTCTCAAAGTATAAACACTGCCTGGTCATGTGCCCGCTCGCAAGAGCAACTGACGGAGACCCGCCCACCAACTCTAAGACCATGGCGTGTAAAACAGTTTGCAATGGTGGTGCGTGCGTCGTATCTTTTTGAAAGTTTGGCCCTGTGCCTTATTAATTGTCATCGCAAAGGCGAATCTAACAGGAAATTGTCTTAATGTAAAAGTAAAAGGCAAATTATTTGTGACAAACAAACTTTTACACGCTGCATACCAACCCGCGGCGTAGTATACGCCGCATATTCATGCCGTTTTTGTAATGTTTTTTAAGCAGAGGGAAAAAAAATGAACATTTGCAAAATCCGTAACGCTGCTTTCAGTAAGTACAATGCACACGCGTTTAATTTGTCACTAATTAACGAACACCCACCCACCCAGCTTGTGTGAAAAAAATGCGCCTGTTCTTTCATCATTTTATTGCAGCCTATCAAAGACTTGCTGATCATGTTTTCTAGACTCAATATACATGTTGTAGGGCCTGCATCAGTGAAGCAGGTGAGACGCTAATGAAAAAGAGGCACAGGGCTTATTGGTTTTTAAAGACTGCTTCATTCATTGTGTTTTAACCTCAGTTTTAAAGGATTGTTTTAAGGATCCCATGGGATACCCCTCGCAAAATGTTTTACACGATGCATACAGCCATTCACATCTGCGAGAAACATGCCTCTGTGAACAGTCAACGTGGTTCAGAGATGCATGTGGCCAATAGCCCCGACGAACATAAATGACGGCGTTTTTTCTCAGTCGTCGCGTCCGAGTTGGTGGCCGTGGCTCTGCGAGTTGTCGTCGTATTCAATGGTCTTAGAGTTGGTGGGGGTGGCTCCTTCCTGCGTGCGCCATAGGCGGCTTACTTGTCGGCGGCTTAGTGAATCCACGCCCCTTCCAGCATGCTTTCCATGGGTGGCTACTTGTCTTCCGGCGTTTTATTAGTATAGATGCTACACAAATAAGGTCAATAGCGATAGCATGGAAATGCATGGACTATAAAAACACAAACACCTTTTTTAAACCTCTGTCTGTCAATTCTGCTGAAGTCAGCATCACTGGTGAACATTTGTATACAGTGTAAATTCAATTTGTGCCATTACCACAAAGTTTGCTGAAGTTCTCAAATTAAGAGACCAAATCACTGGCACAAGGCAACTGGCTTTTTCATCGCCAGAAAATCCCTGCCAAGTGTGGAACTGAAATTTCACATCTTTGCTTGTTTATTCAGTCTAATGAATTATTTCAAGAATCCCAGCTTTCAGTTTCTTGACAAGGCTTTGAAACCTATGGCAGGGAGAGACAAATAAAAATGGCTGCAAGATTAAGCAAATGTCTTGTCAGGTGTTTGTCAGTCTGTGATAGACAATACACATAACTGTAGGTTGAACAGTCACATAATAAGGAGTGTAGTTTTCAAATTCCAAACAAAAAACATCTAAAAAGCAAACCTGCTGTCCACCCACCATTCATATCTAAGAAAGAAAATGTGTGTTTTTGTCTTGCAGCAGAGTGATAAACTGAGGCAGAAATATATTTGCTGGCTTTAAGCATATTCAAAGCTTAGATACTTGCTTGCTTCCAAGAGTAACTACTTGGACAAACTCAGCCATGCTGTTTTAGTCATATTTTACATGCTGATAGTCTAAAGGCACAATGTATTCTTTGTCATCTCGTAAAGCATTTTCTTTTCTCAGTTTTTATTCAGAATTTGTTGCTAACAATACAAGCATCTCGTCTATACACTTAATATCTTTTCCTTTCCTGTGTGTTAATTAACATGGTATTATTACATCTGTCATCAAGGTTGAGTTTGTCTGCCACATGCAAATGTAGCATTAGACAGATGGGTGACATTTATTGTTCATTGTTGTGTTGAAATAAGATAAAGAGTTCTTCACAAGATTACAACAAATATAGTAATGTAAATCAATGGTGTATAGCAAACAACTGTGAAAAACTCAGGTGCTGACAAGAAAATTGAGGTCTTTCATTTATTCAAGGTTTTAATCATAATGAAAAAGAGTGCACATCTCTATTATGCAGAAACATGACAGTATCTGGAATTCTCAGTCTCTATTCATTGGCTCATTTGTAATTGCTTGCCATGCAGAATCTCAGTAAAGGTGTCTTTGTTTCCTATTTACACTATGTTTGCAGAATCTTACAAGTCAGAGATGAAACCAGGTTTTTCAAAGATTGCAGATGTAGAGAAAGAGAGAGAGGATCTTTTAGTTTGCAATAAAATATCTTTGAAATCACTGATATGTCTATATATATATATATATATATATATATATATACACACACATATATATGTTGTGGACGCTAGGGGCGCTGTTGCCCCGTGGAACCCAACAGACAGACGTCCAAGACACACGTGTAAAAGCACTCAGTATAATATTTAATATTTTCTTCAAATAAAATGCACAAAGTACCACACTCGCCATAATTCTCCAACAATAATCAATACAAATAATCAATAACAATACAACAATCCTCCACTCCTCCCAGCAGCTCCGTCACTCTACCACCCAACTCCGGATTTCCTTGCTGGGTCTCGCATTGTCCTTTATATAGTCCATGACCCGGAAGTGCTCCTTCTCTTTTTCCGGGTCAAATGCCACATCATCAGTCCTCAAGTAGCCCGGAAGTACTGCGGGCTTCCGTCCTCATAACTCCAAAGAACTTCCGGGTTGTAGTAAGAGTAGGAGTCCCCAGTTTCTTTGTGAGCTCCCCCTGGTGGCACCAACGGCACCCAACAGGGCTGAAGTGAAATGGACTCATTGTTCCAGGATGCCCTGAGGGAATCCGGAGAACCGTTGCCATCCAGGGAGCTGCCACCTAACGTCCCAGGGGAAGCAGTGCCCTGAAAAGGCTGCCTTCCTCCATTCTTCTCTTTCAGGGACGTCCCGGGCGGATTGAGCTGCTGGCCATCTATCACAATGTGCTCTATATATAAATATACTTTATATATATATATATATATATATATGTGCTCTATATATAAATATATATACATATACATATACCTCGTTCCCACCTTTCCTTGCAGTTATCCATATGTGGGAAGCTGCCATTGTGTACATGGGGGGGAAGACAAAACTCTCATGATCAACCACCATCTGTCCTTCCAAGCAGGTCTCCCATCCTGGCAAGGAACTGGCACCCATCCTGGTTGGGATACCAGACCATTCTTGTCTTTCCATTATGGCTCCCAAACTGGCAAGGAAACTGCCTACATTCCGGTTGGGACACCAGTCCATCCAACGTGAAATTCACATAGTCCGTCAACTGGCATATTCGCTTATGCACTCATGGTGGGCTAATTTAGAATTATCAATTGAAGAAGCATACACAATTTTGGGATGTACACAGAGAGACCATTTAAAATCCACACATAAAGAGACTGGGTCAGGATTCATGGCTGTGAGACAGCTGCACCAACTGTGCCACTGTGCTGCTGCTAGTGTTTTCAAGTCAATTAATTTTTTAAATAGCATTCCTCCCAGTTTTAAGACTCTTAAAATGTAAAGTAGTTCAAAGATAAATCATTTACAAAAAGACAAAGTATTCGATTATATGACTGACTGATTATAATGTGAAACTTTATTGTACATATTAACCATAATTAATAACACACAATTCTATTATTTAGTTGCTTAAAAATAATATTTTATTGATGCTTCATGTCTACAAAATGCAAGCCCTAATTTTTAGTGACCTACTGCATTATCAACTAAATGAGAATATCTAGTACTTCAGGTTTTTCTTGTTTTGCAGTAATCATTTGCTTTTATGCGGCATCCTGTCAAAATGCTCCCAGACAAGCTTGGTGCATTTAGGTCAATACTCTGAGGAACCCATTGCAAGAAAACTGGCCCATTTTGATATTTCTATGATTGTGATGATAATGTGACAAAAGTGGCTCTTTAATGCATGCAGTGTACAGTCATATTTGCCAGCCTGGCTCCCATTTTCAGGAGTGACAAATGGCTATCAGCTAGATATGCAGTGAGAAGTCCTTGGTGATTTAGTGCTTATTAAGGTCCACCGTTCTCATTATTTTCTGGTTAAACGATGAGTCTACTTATTCTGTTCTGGTTATGTTTTTTTATAGTAAAAGGAGAAATTGACTCTGTTCTGCTGACAGACTATTGAGGACAATAAAATAATATTTTTATGTGTTTAAAATATAACACTAATACATGAATGAATATATTTCCTTTAGTATTTAACATCCATCACACATGGTTGTGATCACTTGTGGCCAGTAAAAACACTGATGTGGCCCTTACTATACTTCTTACACTGCATATGAATAAAGTTGTACTACATTTGAAAAATCTTTTTTAACGCCCCTCAGTTTTATCAAAAGAAGTGAGATTAACACCAAAGGGACCTTCCCTGGAGCTGCAGTGATCACTGAATTTTCCTAAATGTAGAAGTCACAGACCACCTCTGCTGTGCTTTTATCCATACAGGACAAAGCGTTTCACAGTTTACTGAGTTATGATTGTATAATAAGCTGACTTTATCAGGAGAGAGAGCAAAATCTCATGTGCAAGCCCTATGCTTGTTAATGACTTTCACTGTCCAAAATGTGGAATGATTTGAGCAAAGAGGCACACTACAAAAACCTAAGCCAATCAAGCAGCTTCTAAACACAGTACATGCATTTTATTTTGCTTTTCATTAAAGAAAGGTATAATGAAAATAGCTCTAACAAATACAGTTTTAATATTGACTAGTGTGTATTTTAACGGGTTTATGGAATGACACATACTCTTCAAACATGCAAATTTTACTATGCCACGTGTGTGCTATGGAGATAATGTAAAATTTGTGGTTTTCCCCTGGTGCACAGCAAAAGACTCTGCTTCTGTCAGAGTGCTCAATGAGCTCAACAGTGGAATAAAACATGCATGCAATCCACTATCTATCTATCTATCTATCTATCTATCTATCTATCTATCTATCTATCTATCTATCTATCTATCTATCTATCTATCTATCTATCTATCTGTCTGTCTGTCTGTCTGTCTGTCTGTCTGTCTGTCTGTCTGTCTGTCTGTCTGTCTGTCTGTCTGTCTGTCTGTCTGTCTGTTTATTTTCATTAATCCCTGGGAGAGCCTTGTATGGTGTCCTTCTCACTGCAGGTCACGCCAAAAGATGCATGTTGCATGTGCCTTGGTTCCCTGATACTAAGAGGGATTTCACCTAATGTTCACATGCTGCCTCTAATTTTTATCTTAATCAATACCTTTGGCAGAAAAAACATGAAACCGAGTAAAAACCTTAAGCTACTCAACCAGTCCATGCATGTCTGAACAGTATTCAGCAGTCAATCATCTTATCTGTCAGAATGCATGTTCACAGAGCAGTAAAAATGTAAGAATGTTTCACTGTTTAAGGAGAGCAGCATTTCTCATTAATCTGTAAAACAAATCCTCCATTTCTCTTTAAAAGTTTTGTCATCTACAAGTTGTGGATGTTTTACTTCTTTCTGCACTGATTCAGTTGTGGCAGTCTGGAAAATAACCATTTTACAACAAATAGAAATCATACTGCTTACATTTTACAATCACCCTTATTTCACCTAATTTGTTAATAAATAAAAAAATATTTTTTATACTGAAAGTGACATTATAGTCAACATTACATTTATATACAGTATCATAATTCATATTTTAATTTAATGACTTGTTCTTTTGGATATTCTGAAATCTTTTGGATTGCTGCCTTGAAATCAATTTTACTGGGCACCCATAGATAAAGATTGATTTATTTTGCTTTTAAAGGTGTAAAATAAATTCTTGATTAGCAGCTTACACTTGGCGCTTCAAAGAAAGTTAATGAACAAAAACTGCTTTGAGCCTTGAGTGCGTTTACGTGCACACACAAAACCGGGATAAGGTGAGTAACCCGGCTAAGGCAGAAACCTGGTTTCTTAACAACCCCAAATGACATTGTCCACTTGTGGAGTTCTCCTCCAGCAAAACACTCAGATGTCATACAAATGTGCGAAAAAAAGATCAAACATTATCAATGGCCGCCATGAATCCAAAAACAAGCATGGAGACTGTGACTCTCGAGACAGTTTGAGTTTAGCACTGTACATTCAGCTTATCAACATAAATTTAGCGACTTCTTAAAACATTGAGATCATTTATTTCAATCAGGAGAAGGAATAGTCCCGTCACTCAAGCAGGAAATGTTTCTTTGTGGACGCTTTCACCGTTTTCTATCTGTGGCTTTTGGATGCGTGTGCAAAGCAATGACATCCACAGGCTAACAGAATACACAGGACAAGCACAAACTCCAAAATTCCGATTAAGGGTTTAAATGGCCACATAATTGCAAAGAAATCCATTGCGTTAACCTAGTTTCTCATTTACGAATATCCCGGTTCCACTGACCAGAATAAGGGTTTATATAGCATTTTAGAAATCTGGTTTTCTATGAATAACAGGATTGTTAAAGAGCATGTAAACACACTCATTGCTTGTAGTCTCATGGTGTTGTATGGCAGCAGCGCTAATCAATGCTCCATTGTGAGACCCCCCTAGAAAATTAGAATTCAAATAATACTTCTGAATTGTAAACTCTGTCCTCTTTCATAGCGTATATCGGTCACAACCTAAATACTATATGTGATTTTTTAAATGGGGAAAATACTGGAACTACTTTGAAAAAAAATAATGGAGACCATATTTACACCGCTTTGTGGGACCACAAAATTAGGAGTCCCAATTCAAATTACTATTAAACCAGCATGAACTGTACTGTGATGAAAAATTACAGATGCTTTTCACAATGCATACCCGATTTTCAAACTCACCTCAAACTTTGTATTTATAAGAATTTAACAAATGGACCAGAGATCTTAATTCTGTCTGTCATAAGCCACTTGCGGGTGTGTGTCCTGCTAGTAGATTGGGACCAACAGGGACCAAGGGTGGCCAAAGTAGAGTCAAGGATAAGGCAGATGTAACAAAAAACAAGTAGTTTTATTTAATCAGTGCCATTAAAAACAGATCATGTGCAGATATATGTATAGAAGAAAAAGAAAAATAAACCCCAGTAACCCCTCAGATATAAAAGAGAAAAACTCCAAACAAGGACAGCAAGGCTCTCACCCTATTAAAAAACAACACATTCCTGGGTAAAAAAACAGCCTTAAATGCAATATTCAAAATAAAGGCTCTGTATCACTAACAAACATTTATAAAGCTCCTCAACACTCCTAACATCAGGAGCTACCACTAGCTAAATAAGAGTATCATAGCACTCCTAAAAGCAGCCAGTCCCTGAGCCATCTAGCCCCTCTTCTACTAAGGTGCGCTGAGCACTCTGTCTTATTCACTCTCAGCTCCACTAAACCACCAAGCCAGGTTAACTGGCCCCTGCTGGATGTCTCTTGCAACATTATACAGAGAGTGCCATTTCCCCAGCAGACTACCCTTAAACTGGATGAATCTAATTACATCCCTGAAGGGGAAATGGCCTGTTATTTAAACTCTACAAAATCAAACAAAAGTCCCAACATATTAATGCACACCAAAAATCAAACCTTTAAAATAAACTCATCAAACTCTTTATAGCAAAAAATAGTGAAATGGCAAAACCAAAAATTAATTTAATCAAAAACAAACCTACCCGTCCCTGCACCTGTACTTCCAGGCTCCCAACGCCCTAAGCCTGAATGAAGCTTAGGCACCATGTTTAAATTATTTGTCTCCTATGTATTTGTGCACAAGGAGCTGACCCCAAGTGAACAAAATCCCAGCAACACCTTATGTAGACCATGTCATGCATGCGTGTCGGAGGAGCATTGTCTGGACTCTTCAGAGGTATGTCAAAGCAACCCAGGATGAGAGGGGGCACTGTCTCTAACCATGTCACCTCCCTTTCCTTTCTGCAGCTCTGAGGAGATGCCCCGTGAGGACAACTGACTCCACCCCTTCCAGTCAGAGTGCTATAAAACCCCATGCTCCTCAGAGAGAGAACATCTATTGCCAGACTAATCTGACTGAAGGACAAAGCTCCCTCCTAGTCTCAACTATCAAGGTTGCTTTCCTTTCATTTAATATGCACTGTTTTCATTGCACCATCAAGCACTGTTTTTGTTTTCAATTTGTTGGAATTAAACAGTATGACCCACTGATGTCTCAACGTTCATATCGCTGGGCTGGGTTATTTCCTTACTTGATAGATAGATGGATGGATGGATGGATGGATGGATGGATGGATGGATGGATGGATGGATGGATGGATGGATGGATGGATGGATGGATAGATAGATAGATAGATAGATAGATAGATAGATAGATAGATAGATAGATAGATAGATAGATAGATAGATAGATAGATAGATACTTTATTAATCCCAAGGGGAAATTCACATACTCCAGCAGCAGCATACTGATAAAGAACAATATTAAATTAAAGAGTGATAACAATGCCGATAACAATTCAGGTATGCAAACAGACAATAACTTTGTATAAGTTTAACGTTTACCCCCCCAGGTGGAATTGAAGAGTCGCATAGTGTGGGGGAGGAACGATCTCCTCAGTCTGTCAGTGGAGCAGGACATTGACAGTAGTCTGTCGCTGAAGCTGCTCCTCTGTCTGGAGATGATACTGTTTAGTGGATGCAGTGGATTCTCCATTATTGACAGGAGCCTGCTCAGTGCCCGTCGCTCTGCCACAGATGTCAAACTGTCCAGCTCCGTGCCTACAATAGAGCCTGCCTTCCTCACCAGTTTGTCCAGGCGTGAGACGTCCCTCTTCTTTATGCTGCTTCCCCAGCACACCACTGTGTAGAAGAGGGCGCTCGCCACAACTGTCTGATAGAACATCTGCAGCATCTTATTGCAGATGTTGAAGGACGCCAGCCTTCTAAGGAAGTATAGTCAGGCTCTGTCCTTTCTTACACAGAGCATCAGTATTGGCAGTCCAGTCCAATTTATCATCCAGCTGCACTCCCATGTATTTATAGGTTTGCACCCTCTGCACACAGTCACCTCTGATGATCACGGGGTCCATGAGGGGCCTGGTCCTCCTAAAATCCACCACCAGCTCCTTGGTTTTGCTGGTGTTCAGTTGTAGGTGGTTTGAGTAGCACCATTTAACAAAGTCATTGATTAGGTCCCTATACTCCTCCTCCAGCCCATTCCTGATGCAGCCCACGATAGCAGTGTCGTCAGTGAACTTTTGCACGTGGCAGGACTCCGAGTTGTATTGGAAGTCCGATGTATATAGGCTGAACAGGACCGGAGAAAGTACAGTCCCCTGCGGTGCTCCTGTGTTGCTGACCACAATGTCAGACCTGCAGTTCCCAAGACGCACATACTGAGGTCTGTCTGTAAGATAGTCCATGATCCATGCTACTAGATATGACTCTACTCCCATCTCTGTCAGCTTGTCCCTAAGGAGCAGAGGTTGGATGGTGTTGAATGCGCTAGAGAAGTCTACACATCTAACATCTAACAACAACATCTAACAACATCTAACAGTAAGTGCTGTGTTTAATTCATACTGTCCTTCATTTTCTGTTACATTACGCTAACTGTATGAAGCACTTACATCACTTTTTTAAGATGCCTTCTTTTGACTATCTAGAGGGACAATTTTGGGGAACACAAACTCTGGCCCTTATAGCTTTGCTGCTCAACTCCAACCATGTAGAATCACAGTGGTTTCAAGTACTGAATGTAGGTAGCCCCTAAATTAGAAACTAATTTGTGTGTGTCTTACTGAATTGTTTTTATTACATTTCTTGCTTCCCTTTTTTTGAGTCTGGGCTGACAGCAATGGCTTGGACTTCTCTTAAACCCATTTTCTATTCAACAATTTTAGTACACAATACTGCATTCTGACATTTTACTGGACCAATTATGTTCCCTTTTAAAAACAATGTACAATATGGTAGTTCAGTTACAGTGAACTAAAAAGACGCCACTGTCTCATGCATCTAGACCTACTCACACCTAATTGCCTTCAGTCAGGTATGTATTGTTAAATTTTTTTGTGATCAATTTTTTTATTAGGATGAAGAAAACAAGAAAGCAAAGCTCAACAGACTCAAAACAATACCATGGAGTTTACTGTATAACCATCCCACCCCACCTTCCATAGCTCTGGAAAATATACAAAGTCATGCTAACCATGAGCTGCAATTGTGGTCCACAGAGGAGCTGAATGCACATAGGCCCTTACAGATAAACAGAGAAATAGATAAAACTAAAACACTAAAGGCTGCCTATCCAGCCCTCCACCAAATGAGCAACAGCTATCTATTCATAATTAGGGTCAATCCATTAATCTGGGATACAGAGAATTGTAGAATTAGATTAGAAAAATGTAATTTTCAGTGATTAAAATAAAGAATATTGGGGTCCTTCCAACTGGAAACCACCACAAGCTTGGTAGAAAAGGTGTCCAAATAGAAAAACTTTTGCTGGTGAGACAACAAAGAGCATGCAGAAAGATATGTGGAAGGAAAGGCATATGCAGGGCAGGAGTTTGGAAAGATAATTACAGACAAAGGTCCAATTTGAAAAAACTGGAGAACAGTCCCAGAACATATGAATAAATGTGCAATGAGTTTTGAGAGAGCACAGATAACACAAGGGTTTGTCGATTTTATCTTGACTGAATTAGTGTGTACTGATATATTTGAAGTGATGGCCTTTTTTTTAGAAATGACTTAACCACACAGAGAAAACATTAATATAACGTGACAAATTTCAGTATCACTTTATTTGAAAGGTGTCTACATGGTGACTTTGTAACTTATGCAAGCATAGAATGAGAGTTAAGAAGAAATATTTTGATTATTGATGAATGGTTAACATTGGTATTTGGAAGATTTTGGGGCTCCTTGTTTTAATACAATGCAATAGTATCTACTTTATAAAACATCTACACCATTTGCAAATAATATTATAAAATAATCGAATATTGCTTCTTAAATAATAAATGTTATACAATAACCTTTTTGTGTGTTATGAATCTCCATGTAGACACCCTTCAACTATACTCTTAGCCAAATTTGTTCCCCCATTAAACACTTAAAATAAACCTGAATTAGTCCAAATTAAAGAAGACAAAATTAAAGAAGACAAGTTACATATATCATCAGTTGCTCACTTGTAGCAATCACATTAATCAGTCTCAAAAATGTGTCCTCACAGTCCTCAGAGGAAGCATTTTAAAACAAAGATCTAGAACTGATGCTTGTTGACAGCGGCGATGAATGAATGGAGCATAAAAGAAAAAGAACCGGCCATCATGACTAATAACGCTGCTGTTATGGGGCTACTTTAAGTTGGCTGCTTTGCACACATGCTCATTTTTCTGAAAATTCCAACAACTGCCCGCTTGCTTTGCCTGGTAAGGCATGATACAAACTTTTTCCACCACAGTAATACAGCTAGCCACATGCTTAAAGAGAAACAACATTTATTGGACTTGCAAACTTGCAAAGCCTTAATGAGCACATTAGCAACATCTACTGGATCAGATCAGTTATCCAGTTGTATCTGATAAGGGACAACACCCCATAGGATTATTGTGAGTTTAAGGATTACCAGGAGATTGAGAATGCATTGCCAGAGAATAGTCAAAAGGTATAAGCAAGAAATCAGGAGATTGAAAACAAATACAGAGCAATCGAAACAAAAAAGGGGGAAACTGTGAGACATAAACCAAAAGTAAGTCAAGAAACCAAAAGAACCAATCTCCACTAACTTCCTTATTTCTGCACTGAATTTGCCACTAACTAAAGAAAAAGGTTTTTTGTCATCCACCAAGGGATACCATATGTTGCCAGGGCAGTCATATTTAACACAGAGGTAACTGGCTTGACCCCCGGGTTGATCCACAGTCATGCAAAAGATTCCACCATTCGGGAAGTTCAAAGCACTGAGGCACTGCTGTAACCACAAGATAAATATGGATCACATGATACGCCAGTTACATTTTCATACATTTCAGAGTTATGTGATGCATATATGGAGTAAAAGAAATCAAAAGGCTGCATGGTTGCTAGGTACAAGTTGCACATGACATGTGACCTATGACATCATATCATCCATTACAAGTAAGATAGCATTTAATGTCTGAAATTATTGTTATAATTCATGACTATTAAAGACACTTCTGGTTTAGACTTTTATTTTGCTTTTTGGGATTCTGATTTTTGTTGTCATGAATCTTAGTTTTAGACCATGTGATTTTTTTTTTGTCTAATTTTGTTTATATTAAACCTATTTTATGTGTTTCTCTTGTTTTTTATGGTTTCATCATTCCAACATCATTTTAAGCTACACTTTGTGTTAAAGACACTCGTTGCTAATCACATACTTACATGGTGTTTTTACATGTGACGTTACTTCATTTAAGATGGCTGAACAATAACATTACTATTTAACTTTTGGTTAAAATCTTTAAAAAAAAACTCACAATTGCACTTACTGTTTAGGAAACATAGGAAGACACGGTTTTTGTTTTACCTTTTGACTTTGAAATGCTTGCCCTCACATTTTGGACTAGAAAATCATTTCTTCTTGTTTATTTATTTCCTGATGTTGACCCATTTGCTTGCCCACATATTCCAAAGCTTTTAGTCTTTTAGTTTTGATCTTTTGACTTCATGTGTAACAGACACCTGCTCATTTTCAGACTATTCTTTTGCAACCTTCTTCAAAGAATAAGTTTAGTATTTTTCAAGCTGATGTTATTTCTTCACAAGCTACAGGAACAAACATTTTTTTAAATTTTTTTACAACACAAGTGCAAGTAGTGAACTAATATATACCTTGATTAGGAAGAAATAACTTGACTTGGAAAATACTAAACATATCCTTTAATTAATATATTTATACATCTCTATTGCTGTGAACTACAGCACACATTGAGATGGTTTTGTGACCAAGTGTGAAACAGCAGGAATAAGGATCAGCACCTCCAAATCTGAGGCCATGGTACTCAGTAGGAAAAGGTAGACTGTCTTCTCCAGGTGGGAGGTGAGTTACTGTCTCAAGTGGAGGAGTTTACGTACCTTGGGGTCTTGTTCACAAGTGAGGGGAAAATGTATCAACAGACAAATTAGGGCAGTGAAAAATGTTAGGTGGTAGCTATACTGATCTGTAGTGGTGAAGAAGGAGCTGAATTAAAAGGAGAAGCTCTCGATTTACCAGTTGATTTAGGTCCCTATGCACACTTATGGTCATGAGCTTTGGGTAATGACCAAAAATAATGAGATTGCTGGTACAAGTGGCACAAATGAGCTTTTTCCACAGGGTGACCAGGCTCCTTCTTAGAGATAGGATGAGAAGCACAGACATCCGGGAAAGGCTTGGAGTAGAGTAGTTGACCCTCTCCATCAAGATGAACCAGCTGAGGTGGTTTGGGCATATGATGCAGATGCCCCCAGGATGCCACTCTATGGATATTTTATTGGTACGACCAGATGGGAGGAGACCCAGTGGAAAACATAGGGCTCACTGGGAGGAATATATCTCCTAGAGGGCCTGGGAACACCTTCGAATCCCACAGTATGAGATGGCAAGTGTGGCTGGAGAAAGGGATGTATGGGCCTCACTGTTGCCCCCGCGACCCGGATTTGGATAAGTGGTGGAAAATGAATATCTACTGCACTCATATGAAAAAATGTGTCCATTTAGATCATTCTATCACTCTAAAATAAAAATTACAATTATCACTACTCACAATACAATGCAATACAATTAATTTTCGTATACAGTAATCCCTCTCTATATTGCGCTTCGACTTTTGCGGCTTCACTCTATCGCGGATTTTATATGTAAGCATATTTAAATATATATCGTGGATTTTTTGCTAGTTCATGGGTTTCAGTGGACAATGGGTCTTTTAATTTCTGGTACATGCTTCCTCAGTTGGTTTGCCCAGTTGATTTCATACAAGGGACGCTATTGGCAGATGGCTGAGAAGCTACCCAGTCAGAGTACGTATTACGTATTAAATAAAACTCCTTAAATATATTGTGAGCAGTGGGGCTGTTCGCACCCCTAGAAGATACGGACGCTCCTCAAAAAATGCTGAAAGACTACCTTCACATTGCTCCCTTCCTTGCTGGGCTGATTTGTCAAGCGATATGCTTCCCGCACGGTGCTTCGCATACTTAAAAGCTTGAACAGCACATATTGATTTTTGATTGTTTGCTTTTCTCTCTCTGTCTCTCTCTCTCTCTGACATTCTCTGCTCCTGACGCGCACTCCTTTGAAGAGGAAGATATGGTTGCATTCTTTTAATTGTGAGACAGAACTCTCATCTCTGTCTTGTCATGGAGCATGTTTAAACTTTTGAAAAAGAGACAAATGTTTGTTTGCAGTGTTTGAATAAAGTTCCTGTCTCTCTACAACCTCCTGTGTTTCTGTGCAAATCTGTGACCCAAGCGTGACAATATAAAAATAACCATATAAACATATGGTTTTTACTTTGCGGATTTTCACCTTTCGCAGGGGGTTCTGGAACACAACCCCTGCGATCGAGGAAGGATCACTGTAGCCAAATCTCACAAGGAGTGCCACACTGGGCTTTAAAAGGCCCTGTTTTTTTGGCAGCCCCCCTAGCCTTGAATCCCTAAGAAGACAAGAAAAAACTCCCAAAAACCAGTGTATGGAAAAAAATGGAAGAAATCTTAGGAAAGGCAATTCAGTGAGATACCCCTTTCCAGGTAGGCTGGGCATGTAATGGGTGTCAAAAAATGGGTGTAAATACAATATACAAAACAGAACACAAGTAATCCTATTCACAGATGTAGATGGCCAATCTATCACTGCCATCTCAGGAATACAATACAATAGTACAATAGTAATAGTACAAGCTACAAAGCAAAACATAAGAGTATATTATATCACACTAGGGGACTCCACCCCCTGCTCGCTTCGCTTGCCAACTCCTGGTCTTGGGTAACACGAAATACATCCGATAGAGATCATTCTCTGTCTTGGTAATTGTTACATATGTATTATGGTCAGTGCCACGATATCTGTAGGTCTATGTAAGATATATAAATGACAATAGCAGTTTAATTGTTATGTTATGTAGGTATAGATGTGCAGATCTATGCATGAGATATATTGGAGTGGTTATTATAATCTTAACGTTAACGTTACATGAATGCCGAACTCTTGAGATGGCAACATAAAGTTGTCCATGTCTAAATACAGGCTCAGAGAGGTAAAGGCTAACTCTGTTCATGGTCTGTCTTTGGGATTTGTTGATTGTCATGGCAAGTGCAGCTGTAATGGGAGATTGGCGTCGTTTAAGTGAACAGTATTGTTAGCAACCATTAATAATGTATCACTGTAATGTGCTTAACATATGCTGTGTAGTTTGGACGTTTGGGGATTCTGTCCTTATAATACGGAGCGTTCGTTTATTCATATTATACCTGTGGTGTCGTGTGTGTGTTTTCTGTGGTTGTTGTTGTAGGCGCATGCGCCCTCCGTATTATGTCGGGTTTGATTATGCTGTGGTTTGTGGACGTCTGGGGCTTCCGTACTTTCTCTGGTTTGACTGTGGGGCGGGACGCCGAGCCCTCTTTTGTGTGTTACTTCCGTGAGTACTTATAATATTGTATTACTGTAATGTGATTCACATATGCTGTGGAGTCTGGATCTTTGGGGAGTCTGCACTATCCTGGGTTTTTGCTTGCGGTGTTTTAGAAGTGTGTTGTAGGCGCCTGCACCTTCCGTACTATGTCAGGTCTGACTATGCTGTGTAGTGTGGACGTGTGATGTCGTGTGTGTGTTCTCTGTGGTTGTCATTGTAGGTTCATGCGCCCTCCGTATTATGTCGGGTTTGACTATGCTGTGGTTTGTGGACGTTTGGGACCTCCGTACTTTCTCTGGTTTGACTGTGGGGCGGGACGCCGAGGCCTCTTGTGTGTGTTACGTCCATGAGTACTTATAATATTGTATTACTGTAATGTGATTCACATATGCTGTGCAGTCCGGATCTTTGGGGCGTCTGTACTATCCTGGGTTTTTGCTTGCGGTGTTTTAGAAGTGCATTGTAGGCACCTGCACCTTCCGTACTATGTCGGGTCTGACTATGCTGTGTAGTGTGGCCGTGTACGGTTCCGTATTCCTCCATCAGGTCTCGCGTCTGTGTGTTCTGTGGTTGTACTGTTAGTAATGGTTCACTGTAATGTGCTTCACATATGCTGTGTACTCTGGACGTTTGGTGATTCTGTCCGTGTAATACGGAGCGTTCGTTTATTAATATTATACCTCCGGTGCCGTATGTGTGTTTTATGTGGTTGTCGTTGTAGGCGCATGCGCCCTCCGTACTGTCTCGGGTTTGACTATGCTGTGTTTTGTGGACATTTGGGGACACCGTACTCTTTCCGGTTTGATTGTGGGGCGGGACGCCGAAGCCTCTTGTGTTTGTTTTGTCTGTGAGTACTTATATTATTGTATTACTGTAATGTGATTCACATATGCTGTGGAGTCCGTATCTCTGGGGCTTCTGTACCATCTTGGGGGTTTGCCTGCGGTGTGTTAGACACGCGTTGTAGGCGCCCACCCCTTCCATACTATGTCGGGTTTGACTATGCTGTGTAGTGTGGACGGTTAGGGTTCCGTATTGTCTGTGGTCGTTGCTTTATTTCGGATTTCCGTTAGTTGAGCTCTTTCGGTTTTGGTGGTGTATCAGAATTCGCTTGCGGTGGTTAGCTATGGTTCAGAAGCGCGTTGTAGGTGCCTGCGCTTTCCGTACTATCTCGGGTTTGATTATGCTGTGTGTTGTGGACCTTTGTGGACTCCGTAGTATTTCCCGTTTCACTCTGGGGCAGTGGGCTGAATCCTCTTTATTGTGTGGCTGTGTCGTTACCTATGGGTGCATCGCCTCATTTGTTATTTACGTTAGTTGAGCTCCTTCGTTTTTGAGCTGTGACTCCTTCGTTCTCGGTGGATCAGACTTCGCTCGCTGTCGGCGCCTGCGCACTATGTCTCCTGCGTCCATGGGCATGCCATGTACCTGCGTCCATATCCGGTTTACAATTCTCGGTTAGTAATATGGATATGAGGATTCAGATTTGTTCAGAGTCCTGGAGACCTTGGCCAACTAGCTATCTTTCCCATACTGGCCATTCCACAGCTGAGTTAGTGCTGGGCCAGCCAATCTAATGAGAGGACCCTTCTACCCAGTGGTTCCAGTGCTCCTTTATCAGAAATTACTTTTCTTTAGGTAAGCAATCAACTTAGCATTAGGGCAGTGGTGCCAAGTGCCACATATGAGTACTGAGAAGAAAAACAGAGTGGGTGTTAATAACAAATTGTAAACATCAACAACAGAGATACTGTATGCACAGTTAATCAGCAACTCTAGTCTGGGTATGCTAAACTAAAGTAATACGTCTTCAGCCAGGATTTAAAAGGTAAGACTAAAAGGTCATCTCTCATTGTAGCAAACAGACCATTCTACTGTTTTGGGGCTCTGTATCTAAAAGCTTGACCTCCCACTGTTATGTCATTAATCCTAAAAACATATGCAGACCAGCATCTTGAGATTGTAATGTACGCTCTGGTTTTTAAGTAATGATAAGTTCAGATAAATAAGCAGGACCTTTGCCATTTAAGGCTTTATATGTTAAAAAGAAGATTTTGAAATTTGCCCTAAACCTAATCGGGAGCCATTGTAAGGATTTAAGCACTAGAGTTATGTGTTCATATTTTCTTATTCTTGTAATAATTCTTGCAGCAGCATTTTGAATTAACTGAAAGCTGTATAAAGAACAATTTGAACATCCAGTGAACACCACAATGCAGTAGTCAATCCTACTAGAAATAAATGCATGAATTAATTTCTCAGAATTAATATTTAGAAAATGCCTTCATTTCCCAAGATTGTTAAGATGAAATAAACATGTTTTGGACAATTTTGTAATGTGTGTTTTAAATGGCATGCTTTAGTCAAAGATAATGCCTAAGATCATGGGCTGATTCTGTAAAATTAATGGTGATGCCAAATGAGTTAAAGGATGACAAAATATTGTTGCAATCAGCATCTTTCCCTCCAATAATTAACATTTTTATTTTATCAGTGTTTAAAGACAAGTAGTTCTCATCCATCCACTTCTTTAATTCACTAATATTGGAGAAATGTTATTTGGTCTAAAAGAAAGATATAACTAGGTGTCATCTACGTATGGGTGAAAATTAATGTTATATTTTCTAATGATAGATTCTAGTGGAAGCATGACAACTCCATAAAACTAGAATGAGGCCCTAAGCAACAACTCAGATCATACAGGTTATGTTAATAGTGCAGAGTAGACATACCCACAATGACAACAATAAAAATAGAAGCTACTTCATAGGATAGAAACTACTAACCACAAAGTATACAATTTTATATCAAAACGAATCATCATTGTTACTGACTGTATCACAAACTGCTGTAATGTAAACATACAAAAATTTGACTTCATAATATTGTTTCTTAGCTGGGGGTAATAGGCTGGTCATTCTCTGACCAAATGTTGCATTTTATACATGAAATGATGTTTAACGTAGTGTATTCACAGCTAAAGAAAGCTATGTAAATAATGAGCACGGTAGCATAGGGCAAGTGCTGTTTCCAGCCCACAAGCATCACAATTAATGCATTTTTGATTGGTTACGTATTGTGTTTTGAACTGAACTGATGTAACCGTTATCAAATGGAATGGAAAGTTTGGATGCACTGAGAAAGTATACACATCAACAATGTAAAACAAAAATATTTTTAAAGAACATGCCAAGACACCTAAATTAAGAATGATAATGGTGGACCCAATGGTGGAGATAAATTCTTTATAAAATATTGAAGAGATCTGTCTTTCACCTGAACTAAGACAATGCACTGAAGTACTAAGGGGCTTTCCTTTATGTGACCCACAATAACTAGGATTCCTGGTAAATCATTTTTTGAGAAAATTTAATTTCCATAATAAGGGCGGCACGGTGGCGCAGTGGTAATGCTGCTGCCTCGCAGTTAGGAGACCCAGGTTTGCTTCCCGGGTCCTCCCTGCATGGAGTTTGCATATTTTCCCTGTGTCTGCGTGGTTTCCTCCCACAGTCCACAGACATGCAGGTTAGGTGCATTGGTGGTTCTAAATTGTCCCTAGTGTGTGCTTGGTGTGTGTGTGTGTGTGCCCTGCGGTGGGCTGGGATTGGCTCCACCATACTCCTGTGACCCTGTAGTTAGGATATAGCGGGTTGGATAATGGATGGATGGAATTACCATAATAATATTGTAACACTACTCCATAATCTTTGATATTGTAGTATTTCCACTTATAGATGGGAAGGGTTCATTTTGCCAACCCCTTGTTCCACAGTCCTGTTATTCTTTTGGGTGCTTGAAACTAATCAGTAAAACATCTGTGGAATGATCACACATCTGAGGTATTACAGCCACTATGCATTTATAGAGTTTCTCTTTTTCGCTAATATTTAGCATTACAATAATTGCTGGTTCATCAATCCAAGGAGACTTTTCCATCTTTTCTCCATCTTTTGATTTAGAGTACATTTTTAAAAATGAAAAAATCTACTGCCATCAGTGATTCACTGCATATATTTCTTCAGTTAGCCTTAGAACATAAATATTAAGCTTAAAAGAAAAAATCAAGAAAGTACTTTTTTTTTTGCTTCATGGAGTGTCAGTGCAAATATTCTGCAACAGTATACACTACTTTTAAGAAAGAAGCATGTTTCAGATCTCAAAGTGCCATACTTTGTGTTTAAAAGAAATGATGAGCAGTAGAGGATTTTTAAGAAACAGACCCAGATTCAGGAGAAGAAAAAAAATACAAACTCAAAAAGCGAACAGCAGTTTAAGTGTGTTCAAAAGATGTAAGGATGTGTCACATTAAAGGATTTTTTTAGTCAAAACCCAGAATAATTATGAAGAGAACAAGTAAACATTTAGGCATGAGAAATCAATCCTCTCAGATAAAAACGTAGCTTTGAATGTCTCTTTTTGATGGTAAATGAAGGCTAAGGTGTCTCAATCTGCCCTTATTAATTCTGTCATTTTGTGCAACCTTTTAAATAAGGCAAACAGACAATCAGGGTAGCTCAATAAAGAGCTCCTGCTCCACCTCCAAACACACATACTTCACTTTGATGTTCTGCATTCACCTTAGCATCCCAATCTATTTACTACTGCTGCAAGCCTCAAGCTTTCTGTCGCACAGCATTTTGTGTAGATTAATACATTGGTTACAGTGGTGTTGATGGGACCAGTGTGAAATAATTGTAAGGACATTGACTGTAGGTGCAGAAATGAACTGGAGTGCCTCACATTTTCTCTTTTTTATTAACTACTGGAGCTATTTTTTCTCTCTATCTTAAATCAGAAAACTACCATTATTAGGGATGGAAGTATCAGTTTTTCAACCTCAGTATTTGTAATATGAAAAAATCATACTCAGAAATTAAATACGCAACAATTTGTCAATTGTAGATTACATCTACCTCCTCTTTATAAACCCAGTTCCTCTATGACAGTAGCTTGAGTCAATATGAGCAGCATCTGGTGCACAGTAGAAGCCAACCCTGGAATTGATCCTACTTAACTAGAGGGCAAATTTATGCATATTTACCTATGAAAGGCCAATTAATCAGTCAGTCTCTCTATTTATTATTCTTTACTTTACAATGCAACACAGACACCGTCACAAGATGTTATAGAATGAACAAAAATAAATGCAAATATTAGCAGTAAACAAGCACAAGATCTTATCATTAACATTACTATTATAAATGATAATGTGCATAAGTTACAATACCCTCCATAATGTTTGGGACACTGCAGACTTTCATTTAAGGGTATCTGCATACATTTTGGTCACACCACATTTAGAAATTACAACACTTTTTCTACATGTTCCCCTCATCTCAGGGTCCCATGATCCTTGGGACATGTTTGTGATTCCTCAGGTGTGTTTCATTGCTCCATTAGTGCAGACATAACCTACCTAGGCTTGCTTCTACCCTTTGGAGTCTGTACTGAATGAGAGTGATGGCAAGAGCAAAGTGTGGAGATGAAAAGGAACTGACCAAGACCCAAGGCATACCACTTTATCTGTTAAACATGGCCGTGGGGGTGTTATGGCCTGGGCATGAATGGCTGCCAGAGGTACTTGCACACTATTCTTCATTGATGACTGAAATGCTGACAGCAATTGCACAATGAATTCTGCGGTGTATAGAAACATTTTATCTGCTCAAGACCCAGTAAATGCCTACAAACTCACTAGACGTGCGTCATCCTACAACAAGATAATGATCCCAAACATTTTGCTAAGGCAAAATAGGAGTTTTTCAAAGCTAAAAAATGTGCCCTGTGTTGGCTGGGATTGGCTCCAGCAGACCCCCGTGACCCTGTGTTCGGATTCAGCGGGTTGGAAAATGGATGGATGGATGGAAGTCAGTCATCCAATTTAAATCCAACTGAGCATGCTTTCCATATGCTGAAGAGAAACCTTAAGGGGACATGCCACTGAAACAAGCAGTAGCTGAAGATGGTTGCAATAGAGTCTTGGCTGAGCATCAACAGAGAAGATACTCAACACCTGGTGATGTCTATGAATCACAAAGGTCATGCATGTAAGGAATATGCAATAAAGTACAGAATGTAACTGCTTTAATATACCTAATATTGCTATGTCCCAAACATTATGGTGCTCTGAAAAGGGGAGGATCCATGTAGAAAAAGGGTTGTAATTTGTAAATGTAGTATAACTAAAATGTATGCAAATAACCTTAAATTAAAATTTGCAATGTGCACTTTAGTCATGTCTGAATTCTTTGATTTGTAATTTTAAACTGTGAAGCAGAGGGGTAAATGTGTCTTTATCCCAAACATTATGGAAGGCGCTGCTATGAGTCAACAACTGACCTTAGCCTGGACAATATTGGGATATGGTTGATATTGGAGTGCTGGAAGAAAACAGACAGACACTTGGAGAAAAAGCAGCAAAGGTAGTTAAGGGGACTGCTAGTTATGATGCAGTAGAGCTAACTTCTGCACTGACATGCTAATAGAAATTAACCTTAGATATCAATTTCTCAAGTCAGTGGATAATGCCGACTGGTATGACACATTGCTCTTGAAAACCGTACTCAGACAACTTATTTGGGTGCTGTTTATTAAATGTAATTGTGACTTTAATAAAATATGGAATCTAAGATGGTGAAACTTAGATCTGTGCTTCAATGCAACCACATTTATATCTAAGGGTTAAACCACTGGTGATAAAAGCATCAGATGTACTGACGTTTAACACTGGAGTGTCTCAAAGCTTCTGTTCTAGTTACACATGCCATCCATTTTTGTACAGTCAAATATACTGTGGTACAATCTGCATCATTAAATTTATAAATGGCATCATAATTAAGCCAAACAATAAGAATTACAAGAATTTACAAGAAAGAGGCAGACCCTCAAAAGCACCATTGCAAAAGAAGTCACTGTGGATGGACATCAGGAGACAGAGCGATGAAGAAACAGTTGCATGCTGGGAAGTACTGCTTTAGACCCTCAACAAAGAAGCCATAATAATTGGCACAAGATACGGAGGAATTGCTGCCTCCAACTGGTGCGCACTGACAACAGTGTTTCCACTGTGGCAGATGGCCGGGGGCCTTCTCCAGCCAGGATGCCCCTCTGATGGAAGAATCTGCCCTCCTGGGCATCTGTGGCACCACGGATTCCCACAGCGCACTCTGGCAGTTGGAGTTTGGTGCAGCCCTGTTGGGTTCCATGGGGGCCACCAGGAGGAGCTGCAGAGACTTTTTTGAACTTCCATCACTAATGAACCACCTGGAGCACTCCTAGGAGCAACATAAAAGGGGCCGCCTCCCTCCATTTGGAGAGTCAGAGTCAGGAGGAGGTGGATGAAGCTTGCTGGGAGAGGAGTGGAGAAGAGGAAAAGAAAAGAAAAGGACTGTGCTATTGATTTGGTGCTTGGTTGTGTTGTGCTGTGGGGAGCAAAGTAAAAGCGCTGCCCCACGTGAATAAAATGTGTGTGCTGGACTTGAACTTGTGTCTGCCTTTCTGTGTTGGGTAAGGTGCCTGGTACGCCCCCTGGTAGTCCACACCATCTAATTCCACCACATGACATGTATATTTAGTCAAATTAATTTAAAAAGCAAAATGTTCTGTAAATGCACACTGTCACACATGCACACTGTAGGACTTGGTTGGATGTTCCACTCAGAAGAACACGCCAGGGACGGGTTATGCTAATGTACGTGTACTAACCTCTCTAGCAAGGTGGAGCCCATGGAGGAACAGCGACTTTACTTCTAGAGTATACCTGAAGGCCCACCCCTGTGTCACCACAATGTCCAGACATCAGCATTCTTTCTTGGATCCAGAACTGCTGGATCCAAACTAGCCAACATGGGCCTTAAAATTTGGAGCAGCAAGAAACAATGACCCAGTTCCAACTCTATATTTTATTGATTTGTTGTTTAATTTTATTAGCATTGCTGCTAATAAATGGGGATTACAGGGAGACCCTAACACTTCACCTTGTTGTGTCTCATTTTCTCCAATATGGTATCAATATCTATGTATCTGATCATATGTATGTAAAACCAATAAAGCTATCCAAATCAATTAATTAAAAACATGCAGTATGTATCAGATTTACCTGTATGAATAATATACTTTGAGAACAGCTATCAAAATCTAATGAGTATTCATATCTCCTTCTTATAAATTAAAAAATAAAACTCAATCCTATTTCGGATTAAAAAAAATACTCAAAAATAAACAGTTAAAATTTGTTTACTTGGTAGAAAAATGAAAATAGTAAGGGTCAGGGTAATGATAATGTATTTTGACTTCCAGTTTCCTCATACTCAAATGTATTTAAATATGCATTTGATGTATGAGCCTGAAGTCATTTAAAAGAAATTAACAAATCAGAAATATGAAGAAATGAATTAATTGCTCCCAGCTGCTCTACCAAAACTACTTGACCAATGAATTTTCATTATCAACTCACACAATTGTTCAGTTAATGGAATGTAGTAGAGCACATTATTGAGAGAGGCAGAAAGGGGAACTTTAGATGTTAATTCAAAGAGAAAACAATGAGTTCCATGACAGTCTGCTAAGAAACTAGGCCACTCATTGTAGACCAAAGGAAACTGTAAATATGTATATTTTTAGGAATTCAGCCTGATCAACAAAATCCAAGATGATCATTGAATATTATATTGTAACACTGCATTCTGCTTTACCAAACAACTTTCTTAAACACCATGTAGGACTGATTCATTAATTTAATGCCATCAGTATGCAAGAGATATTTGAAAACAATCAGAATTCCATCTAAGTTTCAAGGAACACACAGAGATAAACCAATCACCTTTTTGTTCATAAATAAATTATTTAGATAATGTTAAAACATGTTTCTGAAATCTTCCATACCTGCAACAGCAGGGTACCTGGAAGGTTAGATGCAGATGAATGCTACTTTGCTTATGTGAAATTTGTCTTTTGTCACACACTGGAAGACGTACAGTATGCATCCAGCTGTTAAGATGAATGGAAATACATTTTATTGGCAAACGTGTACTTTAACTTAAGACACCCTCAGGCACCTAGAAGACAACATACATATGATTTTTAACTTTTCAGCAAATTTTGAAAGCTAACTTTTCAGTTTACCAAATGCTTTTAGAACAGCGCTGTATCAGCACTTTTTTTATTATTATTATAGATACTCTACAGAAAATCACTTAGTGCATTTACAGCTTGTACAAAAATTCAACACAGGTGTACTTATTCTTTTTTGCCTGAGGTAATTTTTGAGATAAGTGTTGATTGTTGCATAGCCCCATATTCTATTCTCCACTGGGTAAATACTGAAGTATGCCAAAATAAGACTGAGAAGTTTTCTGCTTTGTAAAACCTATTACTAATGCATAAGAAAGAATTTGGAAAATTAAAGCAACTGAAATGTAAGAAATCTAGATCTGAAAAAAAATAGATTTCTGCTTTTTCTGGTGCTCAATAATTTATGTCAGGAGTATAGGAACCATCAAACTCTTTCAATCTAAATATCACATACTGTATACAAAAGAAAATATCTACATAATTTTTGGAAACAAAGTTATTAATTAAATTCCAAAATTTGTTTCTATTCATGTAATATTGAATTTTGATTAGTTCACAGTTAGCTTAGCATAATAGACTTTACTGTCATACAGCAAATATGTGTATGTAAAGGATATCCACTATTAGTTAGCAACAGTATGTACACAATGTTGTTTTATTGATAAAATACTGAAAATGATACAACAGTGAGTGTAATTAGCAATTATATGAAACACAAATTATGCACTTTCATTAGATTTATCTTTTAACTATTTTCAGAAATACTAATCATTTAGTTGAAGTGTTACATCTCCATATAGTCCATACTACAACAGAATTGCACTTGTTATGTAAAGAATGGCTAGTGATAATATGGAATAACATATTTTTAGTAGATTTATTTATTAACATTTTATCACAACCATATTATAACATCATTTTAGTTGATTTATTTACTGACATTTGACCACAACCACTGTGGATATTAAACGGAACATAGAAACTATATAGATACATCAGAATACTGACAGTGTAAAGTTTTTTGTTTGCTATGATATAAGTTATATGGAGCAGATTAACACAAACACAAAGGAAGGATCTGGAGGCTGCACTAATGCTCGTTTATATGTCTCTTTGTCCCTCAGTCCCTCAGAATTACTCTAAGCCTATGTGACGATGCGGGTTTGCTCCATGCTCCCATCGTCCTTCTGGGAGCCCTGAACCCGACTCCATCGGTAATGTCACCTATGAGCTTGGCAGTGAGGCACAACAAAGCAAGGGGATGGTGCAAAAAGTGCAAAGTGCTTTCATTAAAAACAACAAAAATCAAAACAGTGTACAAATAAATAGTGCAGTGTATTCAAAAGTCTTCAAATAAATAATCCATTAAAACAGGTGAAAGGTGGAGGTTAAAATCCAATAGAAAAAATCTTTTAAAAACAACGAGGTTAAAACAATGACTGGAAGGAGTCTCTTAAAATCCACAGCACAGTGCCTTCTTCTTTCTACCTGGTGGCTCCCCTGCTTCTCCCATCGGGCTTCACAACAGGGGAGTCACCCTCCTGCAGGTGCAGCTGCCTTCCACACTGGTCCAGTAGCCCTCCGATCCCTGACTATGTCAGGCTCCATCTGGACCGAGACTTGGGTTCTTTCCCCAGCGGCCAGGGCACTCATACTGGGGCTAAACCAGCCCAAAGCCTCCACGACTGCTGCTGCCTTTTGACGGCCAGCCATCTTCAATACCGGTCACTCCAGCTCCGTGATCGCTTAGCTGGAGCAACCACTTTGTTCAGTCCCACTGAGTATCGGCCAAACACTTCTCTGCAGGGGTTCACCTCCCAGCTGCCTGCCTTTGCTCCATCGAGCCTGCTCTCTCTCGCTCGCTCTCTCTCTCTGTCTCTCTCTCGCACCGGCTATCCTCTCCCTGCTTCCTGCTGCCTTCTTCCCAGCAACCTCCGTCTCTTTCTTTTCTTTTTTTCCTCCCTACTAGCTGCCTCACGCTTCTATATATCACGGGAATGTGGATCAGCTGTGGCAATCAGCAGCTCCCGGAAACAATTACGGATGCGGACGACTCCTCATCTGTGCACTTAAGTGAGGTTCACCCGCATCACGAATTCCCCGGGAACCTATCCGCCACACACACAAGTCCCAAAAGCACTTCCAAAAATGCACACTAGAGGAGGAAATTCCATAAAAAACCCCGGCTAGATGTAACAAGAGCCATGTAGAATCTTTATAAAATAAAAGATTTATTTTCAAAGGCTCTGTTAAACAGTGAAGTCCTATAGAGTGCAAAAATGAGTTGCTAGCTAAGGAATCCAAGACAAAAAAAAAGTCCAAATTGCAAAAATAGTCAAAATACAGAGCAAAATGTCAAACATCCAATAAATCACTAAGCACTATAAAATTTCAAAATAGCACAAGAACTCACCACTGCTAAGTGCATTTATAAATATTAATGATCAGTAAGATTTATTAACCAGTTACAGTCTCTTTTCATTTTCTAATGCAAACATAAAACTGACAAGAGCAAATGTCATAAACCTGACAAACTGATTTTCGGACAAACCTAGTTTGAAAAATATTTTGTTACAAAAGACTGCTAACATTATGGCAATGATGTACAAAATGGTGGCACCTATGACCCAACATGACACTGAAAAAACATCTGCTACAATCACAAATGCAATGCATTTTATTACTACATACATTATAAAATACATTCCAATAAATAGTGCACTACAAACATTAATACTGAGGTCTGTGTTGATTACTTAGATTTCAACCCAACTTAGATGAGTAGCATAACTAGGTTAATGATAATTTGTTTAAATGTAATATTAAAATATATGATTAAGGAAAAACAGTAATTTTGTTCAATAATGAGGTCAGGCTACAGCTGGTATTAAACACAATTATGAGTCATAGCAGCAGGTAGCAGAAAGTGAAGCAGTTAGAGATAAAAAAATTATATCCAGACACAACTTTCTCTTGGTACTGAAAGAAAGAAGAACAGTTTGCAACATATTTCACTGCATCAATCTAAGTGGCCTAGAGCAGGAACTTGGCAAATATTACAATGCAGAAGTATGGAGGCTATTTACAGAATTGTCTAAAAGAAGCCTAAAAGAAGTTCTTCTTCAGAACAGTAATGAATATGCATCAATACCTGTTGCTCAATCTGTGAATTTGACAGAAACTTATGAGAACTTTGAAAATCTTATTGAGAAAATTAACTACAATGAGCATCGTTTGTTCATATGTGGGGACCACAAAGTTATGTGCATCTTACTGGTCAGCAGTCAGACCATTCATAATTCACAGATTTTCTATGTGAGTGGTATAGCACAGCCAAAAATTGACATTGGGTTCCGAAGGAATGGTCATCTAGGAAAAAGTACAGTTTAGTGCTGAAACATACTTGGTGGAATTTTGCACTACCACCACTTCATATTAAGCTTAGTTTAATGTTAGCAGTTTGTCAAAGATGCATCAGAAGACTTAGCCAGTGTTATGTATTTGTCACAAAAGTTACTGGGTTTGTGTGAGGCTAAATTGAAAAATGGTATTTTTGCTGGCCTGGTATTAGAAACTAATATCTGATGCAGATTTTGATAGGGAAAGGAATGTTTTAGTTAACAATGAAGATTCAAACTATAAAGAAACTGTGAAAAATATATTACTGTAGTTAAGTTTAAGGAATTGGGACACAATGTAAATCTCACTCAAAGGCAACTTTTTGGATTCACTTTTGGAATCTTTCCCTGAAAATTTTGGAGCGGTGAGTTAAGAGTAGGGTGAAAGATTCCATACAAATGGACGTGGAAAAAAGGTACCAGAGACAATGGAATGTCAATATGATGGAGGACTACTGCTGGATGATTCACTGGGATGTACCAGAAAAGATGTAAAAATGGGCCACCAAATGAAAGTTTGGATTAAAAAATCTTAGAAATGTCAAAAAACTACAGAAGATATATGTATATCAATTAATATGTATTGTCATTTCCTTTACATATATGTTTTAAAATTATTAGATTTAGCATGAAAATATTTTACCAAGGGCGGCACGGTGGCGCAGTGAGTAGCGCTGCTGCCTCGCAGTTGGGAGACCTGGGGACCTGGGATTGCTTCCCGGGTCCTCCCTGCGTGGAGTTTGCATGTTCTCCCTGTGCCTGCGTGGGTTTCCTCCGGCCGCTCCGGTTTCCTCCCACAGTCCAAAGACATGTAGGTTAGGTGGATTGGCGATTCTAAATTGGCTCTAGTGTGTGCTTGGTGTGTGGGTGTGTTTGTGTGTGTCCTGCGATGGGTTGGCACCCTGCCCGGGATTGGTTCCTGCCTTGTGCCCTGTGTTGGCTGGGATTGGCTCCAGCAGACCCTGTGACCCTGTGTTCGGATTCAGCGGGTTGGAAAATGGATGGATGGATATTTTGCCAATTTTTTTTTAAAGAAAATATTGTAATCATCAAAAATTGTGTAATTTGTTAAATTTTAATTAAATTTCTTTTCAATGTTGTACTTAAATGTGATGTGACGGAAACATTCTAATTATATTTTTTATTATGTTCATTAATGCAAATAAATGTAACTATTTCACAATTAAAACTATTTTTATGAGTTTAATTTGGTAGACCTGTGATTAGATAGAACAACTTCATACACTCAAATGTGACGTTTTGTTCAACATTCATTTGTTTGGTCATTTCAATAATGTCATTTTGGAAAAGTCGCTTCCTTTTGTGTTTGACTAAATTAATGCTCATTGTTACTTTTGTATTCATAAACAAGATCCTTTATCTTTTCTCTCATTATTTAATTTGTCAAATGATCACTGTGCAGTTTATGCATGCTGCTTCAATGTGCATTAAAATACATACAGTTGTAAGAACCCAGATATTGCAGTTGAGGTTCTAAGGAAGAAAAAACATTTTTAACTGTAATGATTATAAGTATTTAACTCACAAATACCAAGGACTGTATTTTGTATTAATCATGCTGCAGAGAGCTATTTGATTTATTATTTCTATATGATTTGTTCTTCATTTAGGTAGAAAAAGAATTAAGCTTGTGCACAGAATATGAGACTGGTTTGCATTCTTTTATGAGAAAATGCTGACCTCTTGATACTAACAGAACACCCTGTGATATTATAAATCAATGTGATAGATAGTTTCTGAATTCTTGCTTAAAACTATAAGAACTAACCAAACAAATGTAATCTAATGAAGATATTAAAGCTATAAGAATGTAATTTCTTTGTAACTAAAGTACTGAACTATAGAAACTGCTTTAAACTGGTCTTGTGTGTGTGAGCTGATAACGGCATATTTTTAGGAATGTGAGTGCTCTGATGACTCTTTAAGTTGGTAATAAACTGTGTACACTCTTGAATGTAATAAATTAGGATGTAACCATAATTTACAGCAATCTATGTATGACCTCAAAATGAACTGCCATGTTTTTCTCTCTTTGGTTAATGAATAAGCTAGGTAATATAAGGGAGGATTTCTTCCTTTTTAGACAGGCTGTGTGTTCTAACCAGTAAGTGGCACTAAACTGGGGGGAAGGGGGCTGCAGTCTCTTTAACTCACCAATAATGAAGAAATTGCTTTTAATTTTAAATTGGTGTTTTTGTCTCCCGTTGTTTTCGATGTCAGCATCCACAGTTCCAGTAATTAAAACATGTTTCATCATGGTCACAATACTTGGCTTTTTTATATGGGGTAATTTATCCATTTGGTTACAGTGTACTTAATGAGCAACAACATGCTCAATTACCAAGTAGTAATAAAGGAGCAAGAACATTAACATTGCCTTCTTATTGATGCTCGGATCCACGGCATTTAAATCTACTCAGAGTAAAGTATGTGTAACTTGATAGAAGGACTTTTATCAGCTAAGCACACACAGAAAAATATTCAAAAATGTCACATACTGTAGTTCACATTATACCATTAGAGTTTTGCATTTTCCACCATAGTGTCATCATAAATATTTAACTTTAGAATCTAGTAAAAGAGAGTAACGAGGATTTTGGAAAAGAGGTGAAAAAGAGAGTGTAAGCAGGATGAATTAGGTGGAGAAGAGAGTCAGGAGTGATTTGTGACAGACGGATATCAGCAAGAGTGAAAGGGAAGGTCTACAGGACCAGCTATTTTATATGAGTTGGAGACGGTGGCACTGACCAGAAGGAGACAGAGCTGGAGGTAGCAGAGTTAAAGATGCTAAGATTTGCATTGAGTGTGACGAGGATGAATAGGATTAGAAATGAGTACATTAGAGGGTCAGCTCAAGTTGGACGGTTGGGAGACAAAGTCAGAGAGGTGGGATTGCGTTGGTCTGGACATGTGCAGAGGAGAGATGCTGGGTATATTGGGAGAAGGATGTTAAGGATAGAGCTGTCAGGCATGAGGAAAAGAGAAAAGTTTATGGATGTGGTGAGAGAGGACTTGAAGGTGATGGACGTAACAGAGCAAGATGCAGAGGACGGGAAGATATGGAAGAAGATGATCCCTGTGGCAACCCCTAATGGGAGCAGCCAAAAGAAGAGAAGATGAATCTAGTAAAAGAGATTGTCTTGTTCATTTTGAAAACTTTCGTTTTACACCTCATTGCTGTTAATGCTTATCTGAGTAATGAAGGAAATGTTTTAAAATAAATAAAATTGGTTATAGTTTTGTTAATTTGAAAAATGGAAATGAATATATGATTTCTTCTTCCTTTTGCTGAAGTAGCTTTACTCAAACACTATTAGAAGATGTGCAAATTTAATAGTGTACATTATCCATTTTAGTACATTTAGTTCCCATAGTTCTTTAAAGAAAGTGTATCCTATATAAGCTTTAAAATTTAGCCAAGCATACATACTGGAAGTAGATATCTTTAATGTAGTGTTTATAGAAACAAATTCTTATGCACCATTAGATCTTATTTTCCTCTTTACAAAATGTTTATTATCAAGGAACAAACCTCTTTCTCTTACTACATCAAAAAGTATTGATTTACTACAGATCTGGATACTTGTTTTTAGATCAATATACCATATCTCTGATTCTAACAGGCAGCTAGTCTGTTTGCATCTGATTTCCTTTCTACAAGTATATCATGGCGATATGCGAAAGCTACCTGCAGCAACATACTGAAATGCACTTAAAGCTGAAGAGTCCTTGTTTTCCTAGGGATTAAAGTCTCAATTACAGTAACAGCCTGTATGGGTGTTTTATCTATCTCACAGGAGTACAGCTTACATCAAAATGATGAATGTGAAAGCATTGCCATCCACCATTACATGGCTTTATTATTATTTTGCAGCAAATACCACCCTTCAGTTTAAGAAAATCAGGTAACAAATAGAAGATGAATGGCAGATTTCCTGTAATGATCTAACTGGCAAAAATACAGTTTGGCGAATATGCAAGAGTCAGAGATTCTTCTTCTTCTTCTCTTAACAAATGTGCTTTGTGTTATACCTACTTGATTGATTTGTTTCGTTGTTTCACACTTTATAAGGTGTGACCCGTTGGCAAGAGTTTGGCACCACAAGTTAGCAGAGGGCACAGGAATGTCCCATGGAAAACCTTGGAGTGAAAGAGATACTAACCATAATGGCCAGGATGGAAGAACTCTACATGCAATTGTGGTAGAACAGACACTGACTTAGACAAAGTGCCCTGAAAGAGCAATAAGCAGGGACACCAATGTGACAAAGAGAGAGAGACAGACCTGCAGCATAAATGTTTCACTTTCCTCTGTAGATAGAAAAAGAATGATGGTTGAAGAAAAATTAAATCACTAGTTAGGAAAACAGGCGGCATGGTGGCACAGTGGGTAGCGCTGCTGCCTTGCAGTTAGGAGACCTGGGTTCACTTCCCGGGTCCTCCCTGTGTGGAGTTTGCATGTTCTCCCCGTGTCTGCGTGGGTTTCCTCTGTTACTCCGGTTTCCTCCCACAGTCCAAAGACATGCAGGTTAGGTGCATTGGCGATTCTAAATTGTCCCTGCGTGTGGGTGTGTTTATGTGTGCTGGCGCCCTGCCTGGGGTTTGTTTCCTGCCTTGTGCCCTGTGTTGACTGGGATTGGCTCCAGCAGACCCCGTAGTTAAGATATAGCAGGTTGGATGATGGATGGATGGATAGTTAGGAAAATACAGCACATTCTCAGGGTCACAATAACTTGGCCTTTAACATTATGAAGACCAAGAAGTTCATTGTGGACTATAGGAAGTTCAAAGGCTGTGGGCACATCTCCATTTTCATCAGCAAAACTGTGGTTGAACATGTCTCCAGCTTTAAGTTCCTGGGTGTTCAGATTTCTGAGGATCTTTCATATTCCCTCAATTCCTTTGCCATGTTCAAGAAGGCACAGAAGGATCTTTACTCACTGAGGAATTATGGAATTGTCTAATACAAGAAGTAGGTCATACCCTATATTTTCATTAGTGCTGCAAAGGTCTGTGATCTCTCTGAGTATTAGATCGTTAATAACTTCTCCCGCTCTAAAATGATCCTGTGTCCCACCATGTAAGTTGAACATGGTGGGAAAAATATTCTTGTTCGCCAGTCCTTGCCAAAGCCCACAAACTAGAATATATCCTCTGAAGCAGTCACACCTTCTAAGTCAGACATTTTCTCTTAGAAATTTTTAGGTGCATTTATTGTTCTAAAAGGTACTCATCAAAACACGACCTTTTTTAAGTTCCTGTTTGACAGTTATGAATGATGTTGGTTTCCTGCTGGGAATCCACCAGAAAAATGTTTCAATTCGTTTTTCTATGGGTTTCATGAAACCCCTTTTAATAGCAATACTGTGACCTAATAGGCTGTATATCAGCTTCAATTTTACCATGTGCTTATCAACATAGTGTATTTTGTTCTTGATGAGGATTTCCATTTCCAGCCTACTCAAACACTGCAATATTCCTCCAGGACAGATCAAAGCAACATTTGTCTTCTTTAATAATTGTTTAACTTATGAAGGCTTTTATATGTTGCTTCTACAATCAAAATTACACCCTGCTTTAGCATTTCTCAGAAAGTTCAGAATTTTTCTTTCCTCTTGTTTTTCAGTTCATAAAACAATCATAGTTTACTTTAAGCCAGTATCAACTGTCATGTGCTATTCCGCAACTGTATGGCACACTAGAAATAATAAAAACGTGAGTTCACTCTTTGTCTAATAAGGGAAACACAGAGAAGGGAAATGCAGCATTCACATGACACCTCTCCAAAACTTCACCCTATGCCAAACAAATACCAAGAACTATGGTATCCTAAAAATACAACAATGTAACCAAAGGGCACTGCATCTACGCTTACTCTGCCCCTTCCTCAATTGCTTTCATTTTCTTGTAAGGCTGCTCACAGAAGCCATGGTGCTCAGCATCGTCAGCATTCCCAACCCTTCACAATCCATAGGTAGCAACGCTGCTGGAGGCTGCAGAATACACACCTTCTAAATGTTGCCTTCTCTCTCAGGGTGTGGCAGCCATCTGCCTTTAGTGTCATTAAAATCCCTGTCCTAGTTTCCAATTAGCTTTTGGTCTATTGTACTGAATACATACTGTACGTCATTAAAGCTGAAGTTGAAGTTGATTTGCTGCTTTTTGCTTCATGTGGATGTCTCTGGGCACAGGGTTGGTTGTGGGACCAAAGTGAGTACCACCCCACTTCAAGCACTGACTACAGTATGTGACAATGTAAAGCACTATTAAAACCCATGTGTTTAATGCAGTCTCCTAACTCATGTAAATGCATTCTATTACCACTATTATGTTTGAATATGACTTATTGCTGCAAAAATACTTAATAAGCAAACATGTGATAACAGACTCTTCAATGAAGTAACTAAAAACTTTCAAAGGGTCTACCATTCAAATCAGTTAATCAAGTCCTTCAACGTACCTGAATGTTACACCATGCATACATTTTCTAATTTGTTACTGATAATGAAGGACTGTTGAAGAATCCGTCTGCAGCATATTGCTAAAAGCAGACATGATAGGTAGATGAGAATCCATAATGCTGCAATTGTTATAATCCTTAGTCAGTCAGGATGCATGAATAGATTCAAAACAGATAAAATCCTCCACGAATCTTTCAGTTACTGTAGCTGGCTGTCAACTTCCTGTATACATCACCTCTTCTCCAAATTCAAAAATGCTAACAAGCAGTGGTTGTTAACATGAGTCTTCAACACTAGTTCTAGCAGCATTGCCTAAACTTGCAAAGTCAGCTGGGAGTGTACATGCAAATGACTGTCATTTCATTATTTGTGAATCTTTGCAACAATAACCTCCCGGCTTTGTTGACAAATAGATTTGGTTGTATTTTTTTGGTTCATCATGCTCATTTACTTTGAAGTTAAAGTATTGCCAAATAAACAAACTTAATTTGTTCTTAGCCACCAAGTCATCCATCTGTGCTTTCCAATATTAAACCAGGTTCTTTTGTAGCTTGTTACAGTGAAAATTATGCACATCGCTAAACTCTAATGAGAATTCAGGCTAATGAAGTTAAACATTAAGTATCAGTTACAGACAATTTCTGAACTCCTGACATAATTGCTTGAAATATATTGATCAAGCCAAGCATGGACTCCCTCCATTCATTCATTCATTTCATTTTTTAAACCTTCTTACCCAGTTAAGGATCACAGGGAGCTAGAATATATCTTGATATCAATGGATCACTATTTACTTACAAAAGTTCTTTAACAAGTGAAATGTTATGTTCTTATAGAGTTCTAGCCATTTGATTTGGGCTGATAAAACACTAATACACATTTTCAGTATGTACACTATCCTCTGACTGCAGTATAATTTATTTTTAACATGGCCACTCAATGTGAAGGGTCTTTTGGGTGAGTTGATTTTAGTCTTGCTAATGTAAACAGATTATTGTCTCTCCTTCCCTGATGCATTAATTTTCTTGGGTAAAAGTGGGTAAAACTCGAGAACAGATTATCATTAGATGAAAAGTATGTGCCCCAAATCAACACCTGACATGGCAATTTATAATACCATTCGATCACATTAATACTGATATAGAAAATTCTGTGAAAATGTGCACAATGTTATTTCCACGCAGTCCCAATGACAAAAAACTAATTCATTTCAAACTAAAATTCCTGAGTGTGATCACTCAAATCGTTTATAGTATACAGGGTCATGTATTTTCAGAATGCTTACATATCTAGCATAAAACACACAGAAAAGACACAAGGATATGCAATATTGTTTCAGTGACAAGCCATCAATTTTTAAATTTTGTAAAGTGCATCACATATATTTATATAAAACTACAGATGTTTCATGGTCTGGAGACTCCTGAAAAGCCTGAAGAGGCTGGTAGCAGCTGTCCATTTCACCTATGCATGTATTTTCTTAAACTTGCTTAATTTACTTCAAGATCATGGGGAGCAACAGCCCATCCCTGCAGCATTATGAAAGGCAAGAACCAGCAATGGACATTGTATTAGTTCTTTGCAGTTAATTGTAAAGATTTGTACAAAAGAAAAACATTCGGATATGAGCGTCAGTAGGCTTTTCTCCCTAGGAACCAAGTTACCAGAACTATTCTATAACATTTCAGCAATTATTTACTGCTCTGATGCTGATATCTTTCTGATCATAAAATAGATCATTACAATAGCAAATGACAAGCAGAATTCATAATTAATTACAGAATTACGATATTTGAAGGTTGATCTAAAGTGCCTCTTTCTCTTGCACGATTTGGCTCTAAAAAAATCAGCACATCATCATCTCATAACAGGCTTAAATCTCAAGTTTGATATTTTTCCATCCAGCGGTTTTAGCTCTACAGTAGATCAGTGTTTCCCAACCTCGGTCCTGTGGCCCCCCCTGTCACTGCAGGTTTTTGTTCCAGCCAGCTTCTGTTTTTAATTGGACTCCTGGGCTAATTAAGTGATGTTATATTTCCCAAGTTCCATGTTTTGGGAACAATATAGAAATTGGTAAAAAATATATATATATATATATATATATATATATATATATATATTAAAATGTACCAAGCAGTTATATCGGAATAATGTATTTTTTTTCTTTTTAACAATATTTTCATCTTGCTTTTCATTCTATTTTTCTAGGTGTTTTAATTGTTTAATTAATTCATTATTTACCAATTAGTGGGTCTGATGCTAAAGTACTTGCAGCCTTTGATTATTCAGTGTTGTTTGCCATCGTGTCAGCTCTGCTCATTTTTAATTGTCATTATTAAGATACAATGAAGGGAAAAAACTGCACAGAGAAAGGGCAAAATATAATGAAATCAACAAAAGAGAGATAAGCATTTAAATCTATAGCAAAAGCAGAAATATTTCTAAATGTTTTATAAATGTAAAAATCATGTTGCTGTGCTTTTCTGAATGTAGAATAAAAGAAAAATAATACCAGCTAATTAAATGAGATCAGTGTTATCAGATGTTGTCACTGATTAGGAATCTGGTTGGAACAAAAACCTGCAGTCACAGGGGGGGCACAGGACCGAGGTTGGGAAACACTGAGAGCTCGTCCTCAAGAAACTGTGACACACACACACATACCCAAACACACACACACACACACACACATGCACGCACACACATACCCATCATTGAGATATCAACGTTTTCAGTATCAAAAGTCCCTAAAACATTGAGATCCGTCGAAAACCAGAGATCGAACTTTTTGACTAATCCAAAGCTTTCGCTTCTCCCCCATAGACGATAAGTTATGGTGGGGGAGGGCACAAAGCAAAAATAACACAAGTAACTTAAAATATTAAATATGCAGCATGCCATTGTAAGAAGCCAATGCAGTTGAAACAGGTAAGCAATTCCACCCTAGACCAGGAGGAGGCACTGTTACTAACCATACTCCTTTTTATTTGCAGTTCTGAGAAGAACCTCAGCATTTGACCCCACCCCTTCCACCAGAGATGCAATAAAAAGGGGTGTGATTGAAGCACCACGTCTCATTCGGACCCTGATCATGGATGTGGAAGGACCTTCTGAGCTAAATGAAGCCTACCAATTTAGTACGCTGTAAAACAGAATTTACTATGGCCATTTTTTTGTTATTTGAAATAATAAAGTAGTTATTTCAGGTAAGGAAGACACATTTTGAGAGTAAGGTTATTAAACAATGTGAACAAGACATAGTGAATAAGTACTCAAACCAGCTACAGTGACCTGTGAACTCTTCTTCTCAATCAAGCTGTATTGAGTTGTGAACTATAATAAAAGTCATACTAAAAGGTTGTTTAAAAAAGAGCTCAAACAAGCTGCAATTTTACTTTGTGTTGAAATCTTTAATTGATTTAAACTCTGATTTTTATTGATTTGAACTTTGTATCTTTTACTTAATTCTGTTGGAATTTCCAAAAAACAGACTGTGGCAAATGCAGATTAGCATGGACACACAAGAACACAACTTTGCAAAATAAATACAACCAGTGGTCTGAGGACTATCATACATTTGTGTAAATATTTTGGGAAGAGGCCTTTAAGTTTGGGATGAATGACATACATAAACAGAAAGATCTTCATCATTACCCAGACAAGATGTCTACATCACCCACTGAAACTAGCAACAATAAAAAACATTGAGGCTTGAGGGGATTCATCATCATCATCATCATCATCATCTGTATCCTTAAAGAAAGCATCATTCAATAAAATTAATTTCCTACTTTTTGCTACTATTGGGTTAACTGTGTTTCATTAATTTTGCTTCATTGCAATAACAAGTACACACTGTTTGATTGCGTCAAGATATAGTGTTACAAGCACCTAGTGTGGGTGATTGCCATTTCTTTCCAGGGGATAGCAACTAAGAAGGGACGGCTTCATTAAGAAACAATGTGGTGAGCGTGTGCCTACTCTGCTAAGTGACACTCGGGTCAGCAGTTTGGACTGCTCAGGACAAGCTATCAAATCTCTTTGCTTAAGGCAACTGTGCACATGAAATTAAAGCTCAACATGTGGGGTGCTATAAAACAGCTATGCTGAAGTATCATTTTGCTTTAGGCAGCTGTCCATGTGAGGGTAAAGCTGTACAGGTGGGACACTATAAAACAACTATACCTAGCTTTCACACACCCATCACAGGGCACATCCACACTGTCTTCAGTTAACTGTATTGCTTTCAAAGAGAACTGCACACTGTCAGTAAATCAACATTGTAGACAGAAGCTTCTACTGCCATTGGTGCCAAAAACTCAAGCTTCTTCCTACATCTGCAAACACAAAAAAAGCTTTTAGCAACCACCAGGTCATGGTCTGCCAATTTGTTTGGCTGCCTATCAAGCCTCACCAAGACATGCAGTTTACTTCCAGCATTAACATTTCCAAATCAAAGTATGTTTCGGCTTTTAAATTGCTACCATTCAATAGCAATTCTTATAACTTCAGCAACTTTAGTAGTAGCACACCAATCACTGACTAAACCTTTAGTTTCTAAAATGTGGTTTAATACATTAAATTGTCTTATAATCTTAAATTGGTATGCATAACCTGCTAGCAAAAGCAATTTAAAATACGCCATTATTTAGGTTTGAAATTAAATGTCATTTGTCACATTTTCTATCCTCTTGTCCTGCTGAGGGTCGTGGTGTGACAAATGCACTTTTTATTTTTTTCTCCTGGCAGGATTCCACAAGTGATTTCTTCCCATTTGTGCCACTAACATAACAAATCACTTACTAAAGTGTATTTTTAGATTCAGTACATTGAGAAAATTAATACAATCATAAATTACTTAGGCGACTTTATTACTAGGCTGGGAATTAAGGTTTATTGGAAAAAAAACAACTTGCTTGAAGGAATTAAAGGAATGAACATTTTTAGTTCTTCTTCCTATCATACAAAAAAATTTGCATTTGCTTTGAAACACCCTGACTCATCAGTTTAGTCACTGTGTCACAGGCACAGAATGAATTTGAATTAATTACATTTCAGACTTCAGTGTCTGACAGAAAACGTCACACCCAAGTGAAAAGCACATGATACATGGCAGATAAGAGGGGAAAAAAGTTTACTGAGACTATAGACAGCATTTCATTCTTAACCCAGTTAATCAAACTGAATTTTAAAAATGATCTGAAATTATGTACAATATAACAATGACTAAAATGTTTAATTAAAATGGGTGAATTGAGCTTCAAAAATGTAAGTATGGATGGGCAGTTTTTAAAGGAGTTCTAATAATCTATTCATTCATCAATCCTTCTCTTTATTTCCTTAACTGCTTATCCTGGGGCAGTGTTGTGGTGAAGTTGGAGCCGATCCCATCAAGCATAGGGTGCAAGGCAGGAACAAACATTCATCCATAATATTAAAGCAATATTCTGCAATCATTTTTACTCACACTCCTCATTTAGGTTTTGAAGAAAGATTGCTTGCAACATGCGGAGCGTATACCAGCAACACCAACCATATGGCAAGCACTAGTACTAGACAGGGTGCTAACTGAACGCCAAGTACGCGCATAAACCCAGAGTAACTCATGCCGGACTGATTTAGTATTGCCAAGAACACACTGGTAAGATCACATATGGAAAAATGAAATTTTCAAATAGATCTTTGAAAAAATATAAATATTTTCAAAATGGGACATTTAAAAGATTTATCAAAAAGCAAGCTGTAGTCAAATAACTTAAAAGAAGAAAGCCAAAAACACTAAAATTAAAAAAAGTTTGAAATACAAAAAACAAGGAAAACATCCAACCATCCATCCATCCATTTTAACCCGCTATATCCTAACAGAGGGTCACGGGGGTCTACTGGAGCCAATCCCAGACAGCACAGGGTGCAAGGCAGGAACAAACCCCAGACAGGGCGCCAGCCCACCGCAGACAAGGAAAACAAGCAAGCCAAAACAGACATTCCAAGGTAAGGAAGACAAAAGTTTCAAAGTCAGGTAGTTATACTCACTAATCATGGTGCCGTAGAATGTGGACATGTTGAATGCTGATTAGCACATGTAAGTAAGAATTTCATTATACCCTGTACATGTTATAGTACTGAAAATAAACCTCTGAACTTACGCTCTAAATTATTTTTGTATATTTGGTTTCTGTTACTCTAGTTTGTTCTCGTCAGGATTAGTCATGTAACTTGATGACATCATTCAGCATGTGCTGTTTCTATAAACAACATAGTAGAAGCCATGGACAAAAAAAACACATAATGGTGATGTTAAAAAATCATAATACTTAATAATTACATTTATAAATGATACATAAAACAGAAAAAAAGACAAATGTTAATGCAATCCTAACACACATCTCTTTTGGGATATGGGATGAGAATTGGAGTACATGAGCCTATAACTTGGCGGCAGCAGAATTAAATGGCCAACCTCTTCCATTCATTGCATTCTATATTATTATTACAGTATTTTGACAGTCTAAAGTTTCTGCATATCTTTTATTAGGCCTTTTTCCTTACTGCTGCAGGAACTTGGGGCACCATCTAATTACAGCACCATGGAAAAACAAAATACTGTAAGTTGCCTTGCCCTTTCTTTCCTCATGATGATTTTGTACATTGCTTACCACATTCACTGTGGATGATACAATATGTTCATTATGTGAGCCACCCTAGAAGTGCAACCAAAAGGTGAAAAAAATGACTCAAGTCCAGCAATAGATTTGATTGGATCATCCCATCCATATTACTAAACGAAGGTTATGGATGCAGGGTGCATCGAAGCGCACGCGCACTGCCGCACTGCAACGAGCCCGCCCATAGCTAACGACACAGCCACAGAAAACACACCTACCAGTGTGATCGCCACTGCAATAAGCCCGCCCATAGCTAACGACACAGCCACAGAAAACACACCCACTAGACAAATGAAGCACACGAAACAGCTCCCAGGCAAAGGAGTCACTGCTCAAAAACGAAACAGTTCAACTAACGTAAGTGCAATTATAATTCCTAACAGTAAGCGACAACGCGGCTGCTTCCCAGAGTCAGTAGGTGGCGCCCAAACAACATGGGTAAAAACAATGAACGAAGGCGCCCACACAAACAAACCACTTTAGTTCAAACCAGAGTCAGTAGGTGGCGCCCAAACAACATGGGTAAAAACAATGAACGAAGGCGCCCACACAAACAAACCGCTTTAGTTCAAACCAGAGTCAGTAGGTGGCGCCCAAACAACATGGGTAAAAACAATGAACGAAGGCGCCCACACAAACAAACCGCTTTAGTTCAAACCAGAGTCAGTAGGTGGCGCCCAAACAACATGGGTAAAAACAATGAACGAAGGCGCCCACACAAACAAACCGCTTTAGTTCAAACCAGAGTCAGTAGGTGGCGCCCAAACAACATGGGTAAAAACAATGAACGAAGGCGCCCACACAAACAAACCGCTTTAGTTCAAACCAGAGTCAGTAGGTGGCGCCCAAACAACATGGATAAAAACAATGAACGAACACGCCCACACAAAGAAACCGCTGTAGTTCAAATGGGATTATTGAATTAAATGGAAACTTTACCATGCCTATGACCTGTGAACTATACCTGAGGTAAAGTGTGCACGCCAGGTTGTACAGCCGCCCGGACGCGAACAGCCACAACACCGCATATAAGAAAGCGCGTTGAAATGAACTGTCCCAGGACGCACCCACCCTCCATGATATTTCATCACGCACCGGCTTCCCCCCTGGGAATGGCCCATACTGCTATCGCGTGTGTTGACAAATATTGCATCGGATTGGAACAGTGCACCCTGAGCCAAATCACCACCGCAAATGTGCCCAAATGTACGTGTTACATCTGGATGACGCAGTATATCAACCACAGAGCTAATAATGAGAAACGTAGCTGAAGTCATAAACAATCACCCATTAGCAAACTCTATGAAAATGCTATATGAGGTTGAAAGAGAAGCCAATACAAAAGCAGAGGTGGATGGTGTGGCACCAACTACAATTGCCTTAGTGCTAATAAAGGACAAACAACAGGATCCGAGACGATACAATGTTCCCATTGTTAATGAACTGGCAATTGTGTTTCAAAATGATGACGGTCATCCTCCGTTTCACCGCGATATTGTCATGCATTTACGTCCTGATGGAAACAAGGCGCCTACAACGTGCTTCTGAAACACCACAACCACATGAGTCACAACTCCAAAAAGAAACCGCTTTAGTACAAATATGTTTATTTAATTAAATGACATTTCCCAGGACGCACCCACCCTCCATGAGGTGATTCCCATTCTTGGATTTGCGATTCTTTCAAGAATCGCGGGCTTGCTGGTTTTGGACTATCTTAGGCCAGGAAGGGACTCTTGACTATTACTACTAGAAGGAAGTAGAAGGATAACCAAGACACCATCAATCACTGGGAATCCGGGGAGTACAGTGGAGTTTAAGTGGGCTATAGAATATTATGTTATGCAATTGACTTTAGGATCTGTGTATAACCCACATATTTTCAAGGGGTGTACCGCTAAGCTAACAACATTCTTCAGTTTTTCTCATAATATAGGTTAGTTCTCAATTTATAAAAAAGTCTATTACCGTACAAATTGATAATTATACGTTGGCCACAGACTTAAAAGATAAACTTGCCTCTGTCATAATTCTCTGTATTTTTCTTTTTGTAATGACTTGTGATAATTTTTTTTTAATGTTACTCAGGTGCAGTGCCAGTATAAGGTCCAGGTAGACCTCTGCCCACCCACTTTTCTGATTGGCCACTCTATTTTGTAGCGGGTAACTTGCTTTTTTTTTTTTGATTTACAAATAAAAATGGACCTATTCTGCAGTGCAGACTTATAATTACATGTACATTCCTCTGATTAAAATATTTAATTATAAACCTACACTGCAAAATTACCAATATTACTTTGTCACTGTAACAGTCACTTTTACTCTGAAAAATTATTTGGAAATCATATGCATGGATGGCGATTTTACTGTAAATGTTTGCCTATCAAAAATAAAATTGACTTTCAGTTTTACCAAATACAAACACTTAAAATATCCAGCATTAACAGTAGGCTATCAACTAGCAGCTTACTGAGTTTGCTTGTTATGTTACATGGGTATGTCCTGTTGGTAGAAAATGAGAACAAGGCAAGATATGCATGAATAATGTCTCAACAAATTAACCTTTTAGATTTTGTTAGCAAAAGGAAATGAACAGGACTACAAAATGTTCAACAGTCTGATGTTAGCACTGAAAATAATGGTGATGTCCCAATGGCAAAGGAAAATGGTGGCGCTATATATACGAACTTTAGAAATGGATGCTGAAATATCTACAACCACTGCACTGCCAAATATCAAAATATCAGTCAAGGTCACAAATTAGTCTGATACTCACGAGCCATCAACTCCATTGGTACCAAAGCATCCGGAAAGGCACACAACTTTGTGGCTCAATAGTATATCAGTGCAATGCATGGCTGAGTGCAGGATATTGAATTTATTCATTGATTCAGAGAATGAAAGCACACTCATCAGGCATTTGCAAAACACTAGTCACGTGAAACGCATGGGGCAGGGCTTACAAATAAACAAATTACAAAGAATGCCATAATTGCTGCCAAAAATGTTAATCTGTTTGCTATTATATAATGCTACTAGTCAAAACTATAACAAATTTTATTTGGATGATTGTGCCATGCGATGGGCTGGTGTCATGCGCATATCACCAAAACGTAGCCAGACAGCAAAATTTGCAAGTGTACTTAAAACAGCATTAACAAAAATGATTTCAAACTACAGGAACTACGTAAAAAACTGAGAGCCCAGTTTTTGCTGGTATGACTGGGCTTCTAAAATGATTTTATTTTTTCTTCTTTTTAATAAATGTATATTTAACAAAAATAATATTAGGCATGCTCGTGACAAATTTAGGCCCAACCATTTATGAAATCCTGGAACCACTACTGATGTTACTAATTAACTTTTATATTACTTATCAAGTTTAATCATTATTATGAGGATGTAATTCTACCACCATTTTAGCATATTTGTCACAATTTTGCCTTTTGGTTTTATGTGCACTGGAATATTTCACAATGGAATGTAAGTCAATTTGTTTTATGTCACAGGATGATGCATCATCATGATGTCATATCCATTGTCCTATAAAAGATGGTGGTTATCCAGGCCTCATTATCCAAATTTTTGGGTAATTCTAAAAAAAACATCCTGATGTGTAATTCATTCATTTGAAAACATTTGGCTAGGAAATATTTTGGGTTAGTATTGCCTTTGACTTTAGCAATCATTTTTGACCCAGATTTTTGATCCTCGTTTAGGTTTTGTTTAAATATCTCTTGCCTTCCTGTTAATCTTCAGCCTGACTACTGACCATAATTTTTTCCAGATCTCTTTCATCTACCATTCTTTTGTTCTTTTCTCTTCTTTAATTAAGTACACTGTTTCTATCACTTTGTTCTTAACAAACTAATTTTATATCAAATCACATTTTCATTTTCAACCCATTACACAATTATTTCATGATTTATAACTGTATTTAAAAATCATTAAGTATTCAACATACAGAAAAATCAACAAGATTATCTCATAAAATAAACACCTTAACCTGTACACAAAGCAAAGCAGAATCAAATTAACTCAATTTAAATACCTAGTAGTGATTCAAAATGTTTATCTGATTGTTATAACTTTAATTAAAACTCGCTGCATTAACATATATTAAAACTGTAATGTCAAGAACAAATTGAAAGTTAAAAACACTGATAACTTAAATTTTGCCACAATAACTAGGTGCTCATTTGAAATAATGTACATTGATTAGTGTTTCTAAGCATATTGAGCAATTATGTTTAAAACATCTTTTTTGCCAGAAAATAGTTTCCTTTTCAAATTCACAACATTTCAAGGTATGTGACTGAACACTACATTCACTCTTCATGCTGCTTAAAGATCAAAGAGATATTTCTGAAAATATCCATCAAGCATAAGAAGATGGTGTGTGTTGACATTCTACATGCCCTGTGCCTAGTCAGTTCTATTGACTGGACTTCTCAAAAGCAAAGTATTCTAACTGCATCTCAGGAAATCTCTATGTTGTTAGCTCTGACCCAAAGTCTTTTTGCAAAATTCCATTACAAATAAAAAAATAACGAGATTGTACCTCATCTGTCTTTGTTACGTGATAGGGCTTCATTGCTATTTACCTTGAAAAATTGTGCTTGCCATTTTACAAAGCATATGTTGTATATTGCTGTTGCAGTGTCATTTTTGTACTCTTAAAACAATGCATACTGCTGACATTTGATTTAGTCTAACTGAGCACTTACACTCTTTGCATATTTAGTTAGTACTTGCTCACATTATATGCATCACGGAAATCTCTAAATAATCAGTCACACAAAAATCTTGCATATGCCTGTTAATGTATTGGTAAAGTTGATCTAACAACCCTAATGCTTCCCCACAGGGAAAAGGTTAGCATACAACAATCATGATCTAGCTACCATGCAAATCAACTCAGCTATTCAAAAAACACAGAAGTTAAAGGAGTAGTATATCTAACAATGGAGCAAGTTACAGTACATTACAGTATACAGTATGTGGAAAGAACCAACTAATAAGTGGTGGAGCAACACACAAGAGACAGAGCAAAAGCAAAAATTAGTAGTTCCAGGTTACAGCTATAAAAGTGATCAAGGGCTTCAAGACTAGTAAATTATTGTACTAGGGTACTGTAAATGCATTTATATGTGGCACTTCCCACATTCAGGTCATAGAAGACTCCATTATTAATTAACATACATATTACATTTGTCATTTCAAATGCTGTAGGCATACAGAAGATAAAACACAATAAGCCTCTATTACCTAACAATACATTACAGCATGACTTTTCTGAGATACTGCCATAAATATTAAGAAGACTTCACTGGCATCTCTGACATATTATACTATTCAAGTGACAGACTTCTGTGAATAATATCATATTATGCAAACAGATGGCATTAATCAAAATTCACATTACAGAACAGAATAAAGTAACCACCCTTTGTCCCAAAGTTTCAACATGCAAAAAATACAATTTCTCTGAATTATAAACTACTGAGAGCATGCAACCAAAATAACAACAGGCAGTTGATAACTGGCCATTTACTGTACTATATTCCTCTAGCAGCACATAGAAATAATGGATAGCTTTTACATACCATGGCATCTGATGGAATGCAGTGAATCCATATTGGAATGTACATCCTTCATATTTAATGCATGCAAAGTGTAATTTGCCAGTCATAAAAAAACAATCTTTTCGGCCCCTGTGTTTCTAAGCCTGATAGTAATTAAGTTGCAGTGCTCCTTTACGCAAGGTATTACTGTACTTAAACCAGTGCAAGTCTTTTTTTCATAGCAAATTTCCTGCAATGTAAACAAAGAGCGGGAAGTCAAGTTTTTGTTTTTTGTTTTGGAATATTAACCTCTACGTTAAAGAAAGTGGAATAATAAACTGAGAAAAAGAAATGGGAGGAGTCTTCCTGTACAATTAGACGGCAAGAAAAGCTACTTTAATGAATTCAGACCTTTTCATTTTAGATAGATAGATAGATAGATAGATAGATAGATAGATAGATAGATAGATAGATAGATAGATAGATAGATAGATAGATAGATAGATAGATAGATAGATAGATCTTTATTTTGTCCTTTAATTAAAACGGACACGGTTTTAATTTGGACAGCAAACTTGTTTTAAGTGCAGCAGCTTACATTTTCAGTTGGAAAAAGAAAAATGTTAGCTTAAAAGTAAAATGTGTCTTTTACTTATAAACCTGTTAAGCATGTCAGTCTTATGTGTTCTTTATTAACATATGAACATTTGATATATTTGCAGCTTTTTTTTTTAAACAGTTGTACTGTGCTTACTATTTGATGCTGTGTGTCATAAACCATAAGTTTTAGTAAGAAATATGTACTACATAATTAAAATGGTAATCCATATTTATAATTAAACCTCATGAATTACAAATGTCTAGCTGATACATTGAAAGAAAAAAAACACACCTGTATAATTATATTAAATGTATACTTTAATAGCCAAAAAGCTATAGTGAAATTAATGATTAAAATGATTAAAACCCTTAAGTGTACAGTATGTGTATTTACAATAAAGCAGTGTTTAATTGCCAACATCAATTAAATGATTATGTGAGAGTGAGTATATATATATATATATATATATATATATATATATATATATATATATATATATATACGTATACAGGTAAAATTCCATTACAACGAACTGCCAGGGACCTAAAAAATATTTTGTTTGTAATGAAAATTTCATAGTAATGAGATTCTGTATTTGTCACTATAGTGCTTTCTTTAACTTCCGTCCAGGCATTTGCAATCATTTCAATAGCTTCTTTCACGTTAAATTTAATCTCCTCCTGTCTATAAGTTATGCTGACAAGAATTTTTCTCAGCATTTCCTTCCGCTAATACACTTTCAGGGTGTGAATGATGCCCAATTCCAATGGCTGAAGCACTGCAGTGCAATTGGGTGGGAGGAATTCAATGCAAACATTATCTAAATGTGGAAGCATGTTGTGGGCAGCACAGTTATCATATTGTGAGGTTTCTGAACTCTTTTGGGATCCCCTCACCCAACGGGACGATACGGCGAAGTGCGTCCCGAAGCACAATTGCCACGTCTGTGTAAGATTGTTTGTCTGTTGCCAGGGCAGGGCAACAGCAGGCTCACAGCGCTGCAGCGAAATGTTCCAGAAGCAAATCCTAAAAGACTGTGGTCGTGTTGTAAGTCCCAGTCTTGTACCCTAAAACACGAGGCTGAGTCTAAGTACTTTAGCAAAACCAGCTTTATTCAGCTTGAAACAAGAACAGCAGGGTTATTTATTGTAGCGGGATCTGCCACTCTCCTATACACAGACACAGCAGTGAGGCAAGGTTGTGGCTAGGTTAGTGGCCAAGTAACTACTATTTACAATGTTCCTTGCATGCGGTGTCACCTGTTGCATGGCTGCACTCGGGACCTATTCTGGGATCCTGAGTTGGTTTGTCATGTGGTGGGTGCGGCAATGCACTGTATCAGCGTGTTCTCCTAACCTCTCTCTCTTGCATCACCCATCGAGATCTTTTCTGTTTGCTTCGGCGGAGAGATGCAGCAGAGCTGTGAGCCTACTGTTGCCCTGGCAACGGATAAACAGTCATCCACAGACGTGGTGATCGCACTTTGGGACACTCTTCGGCGTGTTGTCCGGTTGGGGGAGGTCCCAAGAGAATTTAGAAACCTTACATTTTCTTGAATGAGTGCCACATTAATAGGAATATTTCTTGAACGAGCATCACTGAACCACAGAAAAACTGCTTTGTTGACGTCTTCAAATACAGCAGTTCACATAAATTTGCAACCCAAGATGTTTCTTCTTTTTTTGATCGGTCTTTCTAGAAAGTTCACAGTGTCGATGAAATTCCGAATTCACTGGCAACGTCTTTTTTCTTTTTGCCATAAAGTTTTTTTTTATAATATGAACTGTTGTCGTTTTTTCGTGTCTGCCATTTTTATAGGAGGGTGACATTGAGTTAAATTCCAATGAATGCTTTTCAAATGTTGACGAGCAATAAGCAAAAGGTATCACTGAAAACCACAGAAAGCAAAAACAGCAAAAAACAGTACAAGCAAAGTTCGAAGAAAGAAAAAAAATTACAATGTTTCTGTTTGGGGATCGTTGTGCACAACTGAGCTGTGACCACACAACTAACTGCTCTGTGGATGATTCATTCAGGTATTTCAAGGTCTTCTGGGCACTTTGTTGTAATGAAAGTATCTGCTGAATGTATTTTGTAGTAACGAGATTTCTATAGACTTGTGTCATATGGGGAGACTGTTGGGACCATAAAAATACTTTGTTGTAATGAAAATTTCATTGTAAAGATATTTGTTGTAACGGAATTTTACCTGTAAATATATATAAATAAATATATATTGTTAGAGAAATGGTGAAAACATGTATTATGGATACATATTTCTGTACATATTTTATTAGTAAAAGTATGCAATTTAATGACATTTTATTTATTTTAGTATTTTTATGGTCACTGAACAATAAGCCTACAGAATTTCATTTTGTTAATATAAAATGAACAGATAACACCCATGGTATATGGCTTAATTATAAAAATACACTTCAATATAGGACATAAAGTTTCTGTCCACCTGGTTATGCAGGAGCTTAGTGTAAAAAGTTTTTAAAGGGAAAAAATCTGCTGATCAAGTAACATGAAATTGGTGATCAATATTGGCCTTAAAAACCTGATTGAGCATACCTACTTTTGCCTTCTTTGTGGTGTGATTTGTGTAGAGGTCTACCACAAGACACCTAGTATCATACTTACAGTATTATTGCTCTGATGTTGTGTCTAATTTGAGTTGGATTAACTTTGTGATGTCATTTTGCACTTGATATTGCCTCTTCAGACTCTACCCCTCTAGAACACTTGATGGTTCCTAGCAGGTTTAAAATGCATTGGATGTTAAGGATTTCAGATTTGTTAGCATTATTAGTAATGTGCTATTACTGTACATCAGGAATGACTTGTTAATTTAAGACACTTCCTGTGAATTCCTGGAAATGGTCTAAAGCATACTAGAAAGGAGTTATTTTCTGACAATAAGCAGCTTCAGTGGGTTCACTTTCCATTCCTTCCCAGAAACCGACTTCAGAGTGAGGCAAAATTTCCCTGAATTCAAACAATATGTCTTCCCCTTGGCTCCACATGGAACTACACTATTCTTCATCATTCCTGTAAGCTACAAATTCTTTAACATAAACTTTCAGGAAATAATGAACACATGTTTTGATGTAGCTATGAAATAGTGCACATATAAATAAAAGAAAATAAATCAGAATGCAAAATAAAAGTCACGCCCTTTAACACACTGATAATGATGCAGAGAATAAGTAGTCTTCAGCCATACAGCCGCCAGCAGTCATAGCACATGCACTTCAGAACAGGTCATCCACCAGAAGCTAAGCATGTTCGGGCCTGGCCAGTACTTGGATAGGAGACCAACCAGAAAAAGATTTGGTTGCTGCCGGAAGGGGTGTTGGTGAGGCCAGCATGGGGTGCCTACACTTTGGTCTGAATGTTGATCCCAATGTCCCAGTGCAGTGATAGGGACACTGTGCTGTAAAAATGGCAACATCCTTTGGATGAGATATAAAACCGACGTCCTGATCATCCCCTGTCTCTGATTGTCTAACTACCTCTCATCTCTTCATCACCTAACAGCTAATGTGTTGTGAGTGTACTGGCGCAAATTGGCTGCCGTTACATCATCCACGTGGATGCTGCACATTAATGGTGGTTGAAGTGGCTCCCTTGAAAAGTGCTATATAAATGTAATGAATTATTATTATTATTTATCTCATAGCTCCTCATCCATCAATATGCTTAATGCAGAAAATGTACTGTAGAGAAGAGCAACAAAGATAAATCAAATGTGCTGTTTTAGTCTCTTTCTAATATATGCAAGGTAGGATGTTTATAGAGAGAACACAAAATACCAAAAGAAATGCAAAAACAAAAAAGTAAACCCTAGGTGCCCCATTGAGCATCACCAGTCTCTTACCCCTCTCTGCAGACAGAGTGGTTAATTTGCTTTCATACTTGCTAAGTGCCAAAAAAGCCCTCTCATGCCAATCTCTCTGGCCCTTCTGTCTCACCAACTCCCTTTCTGAATCCAGACCCTGAACTTTTTACTCAAGGCATCAACTCTAGCTAAGTGGTGCATTTATTCCACTACAAGGCTCTAAGCTAGAAATACCTCCAGCGCATCATGGAATTACTCCTAACAGAAAAGAGTCTCCAGATTAGAGTTAAAATCAACAAGCATTTATTTGTGTTGGTCACCTGGTATCATAAACTGTGGGGGTGCTGCTAACAAACAGTTTATGATATCATTAATTGCCTTAATTAATGACTGACACACATTTCATAAACATACTTGGACATCATCTACATTAATTATGTAACCATACAGTGCTCTTGTGACTTTCAAATAGATGATGTAAGCTTTAAAACATCTGTTTTGACTGAAAATATTTTTGTAAAACAAAATAATAATCTGAAATACAGTATATAGAGTCTGACATTCATTATACAATACTGCAACTCTCCTTTCTAGCTCTAATGTCAATAGATGGTCATTATTCACTGTTTTTCAGACTTACACATTTTTGACAAGTTGTATAGCTCTCCACCCTCACTCTTTGGTTTCAACCAACAAACTTTAAATCACCATGGGATAATATTTAATCATTTTAATAAAAGAACAGACCACATGTTTTGGGCACTGTGTCCTCCAGTAGAGGGTGCCATGTGGCAGTTGGTGCCAAACAGGTCAGAATAATCAAATGAGGGAATAAGCCTTTGGGATTACAAATGCACCAATATCTAGGTGAGCTGTACCTACATAATATATTTGAATCAGCCTAGGTCATCACTTCAACACTTGAATTTAACTGTTCTTAGGTGTAATGAAGACTGAAATTACTGTATGTACAGGAATGAAGTGAAATTAACTGAGCTAATGACTGAAAAAAATACATTTGTTTTCTGAAACTTGCTTTGTTAGTGTTCTTTAACTGTTGTTTTACTTTGTTGATGTCTATTTGTAATGCTTAGTATTTTGTGATATTTGTCTCTATAATGACTTTAAAGGATGGGCTTAAACTGGTTACTTAAAAGAAAGGAGCAGCCTTTCGATAGTAAGCATATGAATTATGTGAAAAGTGTAAAAAGAGTCTGAGGCATTGTTCAGTGATTTTAGGGATGTGTGTTTTCATGGATAAGACCTACCCTGTACTGTTAATATGGCTTTACAAGCATGCTTCACTAGAACTCTCCAACTCCACTGCGTAAAGTGAGAGGCCTGTTTTTGACCATTTTCACAAGAGTGCATTGTTACAACGCCCTACACCCTTTTCTGAGAATGATGCTGTGTGGATACATTGCTGATGTGCTTTTTTCTCAATGTGAAGCAACCGTTTTATCATTTCAGATTCATTCTTGTAAGTGCCACTCTGAGTGGGAGGTGGCACAAGCACTGCTTCTGATGTAAGAAGCATGAGTTTTTAGTTTGTATGAGATCTGACTATTGGAGACAGGGAAACTTTAGATCTTATAGATCTTATGAGCCCTTCCCCCAGGAAGAAAGTCTGGAGGAAGGGCAAGTAAGATTTATGAGCCCCAGATCAAAGAAAAGAGATTGTCTTTGGAGATTCAAACATAAGTAAAAACTGTATAAAGTCAGATAGAATTGAGACTTTATGTAACTACAAGATTAAGCACAATCTGAAAGACTGAACTTCTAAAACTATCAAATTATATGGCTAGCCATATTTTATTTACTACTGTTCATGAACTAGTTATTTGACTAAAACATATTAAACTTGTTTTTCTACATGTACATTTTACTCTATTTTATCACCAAGGGCTGGGAAACAGTTCTTTTCTCAGTTAAGTCAATCAGCAGTTAGTAAAAGAGAACACTCTCAACAGAGAAGCTACAGTGACAGTCATGCCTGGGTGAAGTCCTAAGGTAGCAGACTACAGTCCTATGTACAAGTACATTGCAACTGTGAACTGTATATTCTCAAAGGTAGGCAAGTGTAAGAGTATACAAACAGGAGTATTGGCAGAGATGTAACATAACTTTGAGTCTACAGGAAAAGAATCTGTGCATTTGATAGATGAGAATGACTTATGTTTTAAGGAAAGGGGTCTTCAAAAGTCTTTCCTATATGTGAAAGGACAGAGTAATTTGATTTCAAAGTGTGATAAAACTTTGAGGTACTCGCAGGACCAGATTTTAATAACATTTGCATACCTCATAAAGTAACCATTTTTTGTATATATGCTTGCTCCTTCAACAACTTTTTTTATCAATATTTGGTCCTGTCATTATAAGTAAGTTCATGTCTTTACATGCTGGTTGAAGTGCAAAGTTGTGTCTTTAAATAAATATCATGTATGTTTGATAGCCGTATAAGCTATAAATGTACTGATTATACATTTTGCTCTTGAAGTCAACTTCAGGAATTTTGTTTAGCCTCTCAATTTTGCTTCCTGTTCTTATCTCTAGAACTAAACACATCCATTTATTACAAACTCAAGATTTCACAGTACCTCTTTCTATCACAGACACAACTTTATTCACAGCTTCCCAGACTCCATCACATCTAAAGTAATGAATCACACTTATTTAAGAAAATTCAAACTGCAAATAGTTGGTATTATAAAAAGATGATGTCATCCCCATATGGTTGACAGAGAATTTCAGCCAAACCAGAAGGAGACCCCACAATGTTCACTCCAGCCCATAAAATGCATCCAATTAATCTCCATGTTGCCCTTACACTGTATTTCTCTGCTCAAGAAACACAAAATTCTTATTTTATACACAATTTCTTCTAAATTATTTTTTATCTTTTCCAGAGCCACTATCAATACTTGATTACGTTGCTTCATATGTAACTATTTCATCCACCATAGTGCTATATTCTCCCTGGAAATTTTATTATCACCTTTCTATGCAGCAGCACCTTATTTTTTGTTCAGAATGACCATCTAGTTACAAAGTAGACAGACTACTAATATAGTTTTAGTTTTGCATTTACAGTATATCAGAATGTTGATAGGCTACAATAAGCTAGGAAAAGTGTTTGCTTATCTGCCATGTTTCAATGAACGATCTGTATGGGCCCTGTCAAAGGATTAAAATATATCATAAAATAAAAGCAGCAAAAGTTAAACTATTTCTCAGTTTTGTACCTCACGTGCACCCAGCACAAAACACCCATAAAACTATTTATATTTGTTCTAAAAATGAATCCTTTCAGATAGCAACCTTTTTCAAAAATTGAGGACTTCCACAATTTCCATCTCACCCTAGCTCTGGTCACTTTCCTCCTCCTCTTCTCAATTCTTTCACGTGTAAAACTGCATTCTCCACTTCAAGCACACACCTGATGGAGGCTCAAAAGCCAAACTATTGTTTCAAACTTTCTTTTAATTTTCCACTACAAAATTAATGTTCATCTTTCTTTTCTTTTGTGAAGATGCTCACTGATGCATCCCTATTCTAATTCATATGAAACGAAGCTGAAGGTGGGAGAGGTGTGTTGACATCTGCACCCACGTACTGAGCAATGATAGAAGCCTTCCAGCCATCAAGAATACTCCTTTATCTCTTTCAGCTCCTCGCTAGATTTTGTGTTCCTCAAGACAGCTGGAAAGTACAAGGTCAGTGGTTCATATCCTGGAGGGAAGCAATTCGATTGTAGCACAAACAATAGGTACATACTGTATGTATAGATATATATATTCATGATACATATACAGCATGATGTAATATTCTAATTATAACACAGTTCTAACATTTTATTTTAACTTTTTCTATACATAGTTTTATAAAATGCAAAAACTTGCTCTTGGGCATTATACATATTTTCATATAAATGCTTGAAGTGAAACAATCAGACAAGTTTGCAGCATATTTTAATGTTGCATAAGAAATATCCTAGTAAGAAAAACAAACCTGAAAATAGAAAAAAATATTCCTTTTTCTTTAACTTTCAAGAAGCTCATTTACTAGACTGCCCCTCCCACCTTGAGTGTATATTTTAAAGCTGATGTTTATTAATTCAGATCCTCATAATCATTATATTTCCTTATCTCACAAACCTGTCTTTTATCTATCCTGAATACCTTTCAGACAAGACTTTCATTACAATATATTGGACTGTAAGGCTAATTTCCATAAATGATAAATCAGTTGAAGCATATGTGAAGAGAAACTTTGGATCAGAACACATCTTCTACTGAACATTAGCAGTGTGTTAGGAAAGTAAGCTGACAATCTTCCACCTGACAGAAAGTACTGAAAATGATTAAGAGTACAGAGAACAGCAGAATGCAGTAAACAGCTCTCAGAGACCTTAATGACCCTAATAAAGCAAGAAATGTCCTGCTTTACAGCAGAGCTTCACATCTACTAAACTTTAACGTGAGTTCACAATAAATGCAAAAAAAAAACCATCAGATGGCAACAGTTGTTTTCACTCCCTAGTCTAATCACCAATCCACCTAACCTGCATGTCTTTGGACTGTGGGAGGAAACTGGAGCGCCCGGAGGAAACCCACAATGACACGGGGAGAACATGCAAACTCCACGCAGGGAGGACCTGGGAAGCGAACCCAGGCCCCCAGGTCTCCCAACTGCAAGGCAGCAGCACTACCCACTGCGCCTCCATGCCACCCATCCTTTAAATCATTAAAACATAATAAAATATATATATTATATGGTCATGCATGTGCATCAGAACATCTCCTCAATGGCTCTATCAAGGTATGTAATAACCTGCCAGGGCAAGAGGGGGCACTGTCAATAAAATGTTCTTCTCCTTCTCTCCCTGCAGCACTGAGAAACCTTCCAGTGAAGGAATTTGGCCCCATCCCTTCTGATTCCCCAGCTGTAAGAAACCCAGCTGCCAAGGAGGCATCTTTTGCAACCAAAGCAACCAGTCAGATGAAGCTCCATTCAGGCACACCCAGAGTCTGCAACTAATGCCGAAGTTTATTTAGTTAAGCCTGAGGGCGAGAAGTATAAATGGCAGAAGCCAAAACTTATAATCAGAGAACAGATGTAGAGAAAAAAGGAAAGATGTATCTATATATATATAATTCTCTAAGCCGCCGCCAGAGCGGCATGACACCTATGAAAGCACGCAGGAAGGAGCCACGCCCACACCCATGAAAGCACGCAGGAAGGAGCCACGCCCACCAACTCTAACACCATTGGATATGATGAAAACTCACAGAGCCATGCCCACCAACTCGGACGCGACACCTCGGAAAACACACCGTCATTTCTGTTTGTCTGTGCTACAGTCCGCATGCAGCTCTGAGCCACGTTGACTTTTCGGTTATGACGCATGACCGAATGCAACATCGCAAACTGTTTTACACGCTACATACAGCAATTCGCATCCACGACAAACATGCGTCTTCTTAGATGGTCCTGCAGGAACACGGAAAACGTTTCCCCGCCCACCAACACTCTTTATTCCCCAGCCCGCATCCACTGCATCTGCGACAAACATGTGTCTTCTTAGATGGTCCTGCAGTTTCCCCGCCCACCAAAGCAGGACCATGTAAGAAGAGGCATGTTTGTTGCGGATGTGAATTGCTGAAGGCAGCGTCTAAAACAGTTTGCGAGGGGTATCCCATGGGATCCTTAAAACAATCCTTTAAAACTGAGGTTAAAACACAATGAAGGAAGCAGTCTTTAAAAACCAATAAGCCCTGTGCCTCTGTTTCATTAGCGTCTCACCTGCTTCACCGATGCAGGCCCTGCAACAGTCGAAACGCTCTCTCAGCAGCTGACCTTCTCTGTGCCTGACTCCACTATAGGTTGCAACAAAATTATGAAAGTACGGGCGCATTTGTTTCACACAAGCTGTGAAGTGTGGGTGGGTTGGTGTTAGTTAGTTAATTAGTTACTCGAAGGATTTCAAGATTTAATATGCACAAGCGGTAACACTGCAAAAGCAGCCCAAACCAGAAAAGACGGCTGGCAAAAAGTGGCCGACAAATTAAACACGTGTGCATTGTACTTACTGAAAGCAGCGTTACGGATTTTGCAAATGTTCATTTTTTTCCCTCTGCTTAAAAAACATTTAAAAAGCGGCGTGATTATGCGGCATATACTACGCCACGGGTTGGTATGCAGTGTGTAAAACAGTTTGTTAGTCGCGGATAATTTGCCTTTTACTATTACACGAAGACAATTTCCTGTTAATACTTCGTTACATTGATATAGCGGTGTTCTCAGTATTCAAAGCGCTATCCACACAGGGAAGAACCGGGAAGCGAAACCACAATCTTCCACAGTCTCCTTACTGCATGCAGCAGCACTACAACAGCGCCACAAGGCAGTTAAAGAATGCACCGGGCTCGAGTTTGTTTTCACTTCTGTTTACAGAGATCGGTTGTAGATAGCATTGTTGCAATGTTACTTTTCTTGGTGGCTTATTACATTACGGATGTTTCACATGTTCATTTTTTCCCCTGTGCTTAAAAGACATTAAAAAAGTGTTTCTCAACTGTGACTCCGGAACATCTCAGTACGCAAGCTATATTAAGCGTCAACAACGAAGACTTGCTACACCTTTATCTACAAGTGCTGACACTTAGCCCTACCGACGAAGTAACTTTCACCAGCGTGGCTTTCTGCGTCACAGACGATCCCGCTTTCAGTCACGGACAATTATATGTTGCTCTCTCCAGATGTCTATCTTTTCATTCACTCACAGTGGTATCCACAAACCCACCCCATTTGGACAACTGTGTCGTTCAGGAAGTGTTCACCCATCAATACATAATTATGCGGCGTATGCTACGCCGCAGGTTGGCTAGTGCTTTCTATTACTAAAGAAATTGGAGGTACTAAGTTATAAAAGTATAGCTGACTTAATTATTGATATATTGAACTTGTTATACTGATATGCTGAAATCAAGTAAATTAAATCAGAATGTTGTTTTTTTTTAATATTACTGCATTTATGAACTTAATAATTTTGACATATAACTCTTTATGGACTGTTCCCTCTTTAGTACTGTTGAATCAGGTGGAGAATGCTAACACTTTGTTCAGTGGTGTGTCTGACTTGGCTTTATCTAACTCTCAGGGTCCTATGCGCCACTTTGCAGAACACTTTTATTGTGGGGACACAAACATCTGCCATTTCTAAGGCAAGAGATGCCTGTAGACCTCTAAATGTTATTCTAGGTTTCTTTGAGACTTTAAGAAAAAGGTAATGCCTTGTTTTACTTGATATTTCAAAAATTGTCTCTAACAAGCTTTTTTGCTTGAGACACATTTTTAACATGCAATCTAATCTTAGCAATTAATGACATGATATTTATTTTACTGACCTATAAACATCAAACACTGCCCTGATAATGGATCATAAAAATTTTATCCTGTACAAACAAAAATTAGTGCAGCTTATACATGAAAAACTGTGAAAAATGTAAAGCTTATCTCTCCAATTTTTATTGGCTAGAGTTCCTTTCAGAATAAGTACTCTTCCAAAGCATGATGGAAAGCCATATGTACCACAGTAGAAGATGAAACAGTATGTTAAATACTCTCTACAGCCAAGAAGGCATAGATCAGCTTTTCACAACCTTGGGGTTGCAACACCAAGTGTGGTCACCTGATATGCTAATAGTGTCACGAGAAAATGTTTTAAAATAGAAAAAAATATTAAACTATGTATTGAATAAGGGCAGCACAGTGGTGCAGTGGTAGCGGTGCTGCCTCACAGTAAGGAAACCTGGGTTCGCTTCCCGGGTCCTCCCTGTGTGGAGTTTGCATGTTCTCCCTGTGTCTGCGTGGGTTTCCTCTGGGTGCTCCGGTTTCCTCCCACAGTCCAAAGACATGCAGCTTAGGTGCATTGGTGATCCTAAATTGTCCCTAGTGTGTGCTTGGTGTGTATGTGTGTGTGTCCTGCGGTGGGCTGGCACCCTGCCTGGGATTTGTTCTTGCCTTGTGCCCTGTGATGGCTGAGATTGGCAGACCCCCGTGACCCTGTGTTAGGATATAGCGGGTTGGAAAATGACTGACTGACTGACTGAATGTATTGAATAGGAAGTGAATGTCAACATCTCAAACAGCAGGGGTCACGAAAAAGATCAGATTTCAAAATGGGGCCACAAACCAAAAAAGCTTGAGAACCTTTGGCATAGATAGTAAAATAAACAGTGCAAAATGAACAGCGCAAAGATAGGTTACACATTGAACATAAGGACATCAGAGAGCTTGTCACTTCAAAAAAATCCTCTCTGAATAGAAATGTCTGCTTGTGTGATATTCTTTTAGCTACATTCTATCATAAAAAAATGAATAAAAAGAGTTTCTTTTTAAGAAGAAATTGGTTCTCAATATGGAAGACCTCACACTATACAATCTGCTCCAACATCTGATGGACTAAATGCGTTACATCCAAGCACAGGCTATCATGTAAGCATTTTATGTTTGAAAAATGCATGAAAAAGAATGCAATAACAGCATTAACCATATTGCCTCCGACACTGCAACAGAAGGACGTTAAAGATAAAAAAAATATATATATAATCCGTGAATATTTTAGACAGAAAGCCAGACTACTGTCAGCATGTAATCTGTACTAAATTCCCAAATGAGTTTTCTATGTGTGTTATTATAGTTACACATCTAAAGAAGCTGAATTCTAACAAATTAAGTGGCCATCTTGATGAAAAAAGAATAATGCAACAAACCTCCAAAGTAAAACCTGTATGAAGTTTTATTTGGTTGTTACATAACTCAATTTTTGAATGTCACGAAAGATTAATTGTTTTCTTTGGCAGACATTGTTTATTGATATAGTATATAAAATTTAACTGATGAGGATGAAGAAATCTTATTGGAACTTGTAGAACATTGCTTGAGATTACAAAACATTAATCAAAAAGAGCAAAAAGCATTAAGCCACGCCAGAATCATAATGCTGTAGACATTTATCCAATAACTGCTCATAATATATTGAATATGATGTGTTTTTCTTTGGCATCACTAATAACACAGTAAGATCCTTGTTCACTCACATAAAAGCAGAGACAAAAAAAAATCAACAGTAATTTTCTCTGGCTCTAGATGTTTTGTCAACTTAATAATTTTGTTAAAAACACTGAAACATCACTGGATAAAAACTGGAATTTTTTTTAAATTGGGGTAATACTTAATTCTTCATCATCTATCCAGTACCTCACAAAACCCTGTCATGCACCATTAGGGAAGCATCAAATTTTACAGGGTTTTTACATTCTGCATCCCTGCAAATGATGACGCAGACAAACAACAGCAAATTCAATGGGCTGCTTTATGACTATCTGAATTACTATATAAAAATTAACATTACAAGGTGGATGATGGCTTAGCAGTTAGTGCTGTTGCCTAACAGATCCATTATCATGGGTTCAACTGCTACATTTGGTCATTGTCTCTGTGGAGTTTGCATCATCTCTGTATGTCTATGCCGGTTGTACTATGAGTTCCCATTTAGATCCCATAAACATGGATGCTACCTGAACAGTCTAAACTGGCCTTGTGTGTATGCAAGTGAGCACCATGTCCAGGACTGGTTCCTACCATTCACTTGAGGCTGACAGGACAGACTATGGCTTTGTACAACCTTCAATTGAAATAAACCGACTTGAGGAAGTTGTGTTATGTCCAGCAGTGTTTCACTTCTGTAGAAAAGTTGATGAGCCATGTTTTGCACATTGCACGTTTCTACTCCTTTGTGTATGTGTGTGTTTTTTAACAGTTTTTAAAACTGAATTGTGTTATGATTGATTTTTGAAACTGACCATCATATCAAGCAAGCTATCTAATGTGATTAACCACCCTAAATCTAGTGATTAACCACTAGATGCCATTATATGCTTCTGTATAAATCTCTATCGACCCATTTTGATTTTGACACTTTACATGATAATTATTCTGACAAAACAAATGAATATTTCCAACTTGTCATGATCATATTTAAATTGTAAACAAAGCAGACATAGAAAGCTGACATGTCCATAATTTTTCCCTCACTTAATTGCATGATTTTCACCAGCTTTTCTTGTGTTCAGTTCTAGTTTGCCTCAATGAGAGTTGAGTATGGCGCTAATTGCATGTATAGGATTGTTGTTGCAACATTAAAAATGTACATATTTGTATATTCTTTTTCTGCTATGCATCTGTTGACCTGCAATAAAATGATAATAAATCAGTCATATTCAAGCTGGCTGATTCATAATCAAATTGGCTTACATTTTTATTCATTTTTTTTGACATTGTTGCTTTTCATGCTCTGTAGGTCATGAGATTATATCTTGAGCAAGAGTATCTTGGGGCAGAATGAATTTTGTATTAATTTTATTAATTCATTTTATCATTTTTCTGAGTGCAAAGTGCTGAGTTTGGTTTCCTCATTGGTCATCATTGTGTGGATCAGCATTTATAATTTTCTTATTCTAGTTAAGGGATATGGGGGCTGGAGCCTTTCATTTCAGCACTGGACACTAAGCAGAGAACAACTTTAGACAGGGCATCGGTCCATTTGAGGTTGCTCTAACCCACACACGCTCTTACCTGAACAGTTCAGAGTCACCAGTTGATCCGTATTAGGTTATTTAATGACTGTAAATACATCCAATATGAATGTGTGTGTAGCAAGGCTGAGAGAGGCTGCTGCTACAAAAGAGACAACCTCAAAATTACAAACCCAGTCTGCCATTGTACCAAAAGGAGTTTTCTTTCAGCTATAACAAATGAGAAATTGGTGTCTGTAATCCCAATGTTCACATCCTGCTTCTGTCTCAAATAGGGCAAGTGGCAGAGAGGGGGCTTTGCTCTGAGAGAATTCATTAGCAGAGACAGCCTTTAAATGTGCTAGGTTGGCATCACATTCAAGCTTGGCTCATGCACATGGGATGTATTCTGCCTTCTTGAGATCCAGCAATGGTGGTTTAGAAAATCAAATGATGAATAATTACTGTGGAGTTTTTGAATCTTATTTAATTCTTTCCGTTTCGTACCATTGAATGTACTGCTTCTACTACTGTACTACTTCTATTGTAGCAAGAGTAGGGTGCAGGTCGTGGAGACCCTGGAGAGGTGGAGATATGTTCTAGAAAGGAGAAGAATGAAGGTCTGTAGGAATAAGACAGAATACATGTGTGTGAATGAGAGGGAGGTCAGAGGAGTAGTGAAGCAGAGTTAAAGATGTTAAGATTTGCATTGGGTGTGACGAGGATGGAAAGGATTAGAAATGAGTACATTAGAGGGTCAGCTCAAGTTGAATGGTTTGGAGGCAGTCAGAGAGGTGAGATTGCGTTGGTTTGGACATGTGCAGAGAAGAGATGATGAGTATATTGGGAGAAGGATGCTAAGGATGGAACTGCCAGGCAAGAGGAAAAGAGGAAGGCCTAAGAGGAGTTTTATGGATGTTGTGAGAGAGAACATGCAGATGGTGGGTGTAACGGAGCAAGATGCAGAAAACACGAAGATATGCCCAAATTATCTAACAATGTACTAGTGTGCAGGTGACTTAAAATATATAAATGAACCTTAATTTACTGATAATTTTTTCAAGTTCTTGCATAATGCAAAAAGTACATCAAGATAATATGGTTTTCATATTTTAAAAACGCAAATGACAAATTATGTCATTTTGCAATTCACTGTTGTGATCTGCAAAGAGTAACAGATGCATAATTCAAAACATAAATTGTCAAACCAGCACTGTCTCACTTATATAAAGAAGTCCGTACTGAAGAGATAGAGGTCAAAATAAGTAGTTTCATCCAGTGACTCCATAGCCATTACAACCCATTCATTCCAACAAATCTTTGTGATATTGTCAGTACTAGTAATACATTCATTTTGATTTTTTATAAACAGGATGCAGAACGTATTAATAATAAGTGTAGAACTATCATTACTTCAGAATGCAGAAGGTATTAAAAATGGAACTTATGGCTAATAGGCATATTTCATACATTTGGTTTTTTTTCATTATTTCAGTTTACATTTAAATCATCAAAGCAGCCAGCATGGTGGACCAGCATCCTGATGTCAAGTCTAATGCCTGGCTGTTATTTGTGAGGAGTTTGCATATTCTCTCAGTGTCTATGTGGGGTTTTCCTCCCACATCCCAAGGACCAGTGTATTAGTAACTTTCAATTGCCCCCCATGTTCGCAAGCGGCCCTGAGACTGATTTATCCCCAATCCAGGGCTGGTTATTATTTTGCAGGCCAATGCAATTTGGGATACCTTCCAGCCTCCCACAACCCCTTATTGAAATAAACAGGACTGATGATGTTATTGATGTCATGTTATCTTTAGGCTCTGTCCAGCAAGACTCAAATCAAACTCAACACCCATCTTTTGTCCACTTAATTATACAAAGAGATATTCCTTTCTAATTTGTGTTAAGAGTAATTACTTCTCCCCATGCAGGTATCTACTTTATGGTTGGAACCAAATTCTATGAACATTCCACAACTGTTTGACTGAATTTGTATTAATTGCTTTGTAAAGATGTACCTTCCACATTTAAAGATATAGACTGACTGAGATGGAGAAGATAAGAGAAAGTCATTGAACAGTTCCCTATTTCTGAAAGGCTTGATGCAAACCTTGGCTAAAAAAGTGTTGAAAGTATTGTGATGTTTTGCATGCTGGCAGCTCCCTTGTAAAGCTTTTGTGAGTATTTTTAACTCGGAGTGAAAATTTACTCCAACCACCTAGGTTAATCAGCAGTTTCAGAGGATCTGCTTATAACCTCTGCTCTTGCTAACCATATTATCATTAATGTACTACAAGTCAGACGTCTGATTAGCTTTCCCATTTGCGGCAGCATGAATAATTTTAGAATACCACAGCTGTCAAGAAAACACACAGTAAGCAAAACAAAGACAACAAAATAAGCAGTTTTATGATTTTTAAAGACTTAAAAATGTACTTTTGACTTTAGGAATAAGGCGGACTTTAGGTGCTAAATTTTCCTTTTACCTAATGTATATACTGTATAATTTCACATGTTTGGGCTATTTTTTGGAAATGTCTGAAAACTAATAGGAAATGAAAAGCTTGATGATTGGAAATGTGTTCAGACCTGAATTTGGGGCAAAAGAGTGGTAAGTCTTAACACGTCTTTTTGACAAAGAACACAATTGTAAAAAGACTATTAAACAAAGAAAGTTGCAGCCCATATGTTATGTAATTTCCTATCGCTTTCAAGCATTTTAACAGATTGTGTTAGGAATGCTGTCTCTTCTAACATGAACTGTGACTTGCATGAAAATTAAATGCTGCTAACAGATCCACTGGGGAGAACGTCACTGCCAAAATCAAGTTAAACATCCTGTACTAAATCCCAAGTGGAAAGGAAAGAGCTGAAATTTGGGACAGATGTAACTATAATGAGTATTTTGCATGTAGAAAATGTTCATGTGTATGAATGAGCTAAGTGCAATTCCCATAGTTCTTTTAGAATAGTTTTCTTAAGCACTTTTAAGATCAAATCAGTTTAAAATTGCATTGCTGATACGTTAAAAAGTATTCAGCGGGGTTAAGCATTAGCACAGATGACAACAGCATGTGGGCATTCTTCAGCAAAGGAATGGCTGCAGTGCTAAGTACACAAGAATGAAGCCTGCCCTCTCCCAAAGTCACAAGAAGTGTCATTGCACATCTACTTAGTGGTGGCAGCTCCAGGAGATGAGAAGTTAGCAATGAGGCAAAATGGATAGAAAGTCACATTTCAGTTTGGCCTTATATCTGACCCTAATGTCAAAGTAATTTACTCGATCCAAAAAAAGGAAATAAACAAATAAAGGCTGTTATTAGAGTTGCAGCCTTGCAATCTTCTCAGCAGAAGATTACATGAAAACCAGTTGTTTTCTAGACTTGATTTTTCTAGGTTTCAAAAACTTCAAGTTATATTTTTAGTGATGGTCAAGCAGGTTTGAAGTGAAAGAAAGAAAGAAAGAAAGAAAGAAAGAAAGAAAGAAAGAAAGAAAGAAAGAAAGAAAGAAAGAAAGAAAGAAAGAAAGAATCAAGATATTAAGACATCAAGTTGTATGATTACATTTTAAAATATTACACCAAAAAGTTTTCCGAAATGCACAAAGATAAAAAAAAATATCTGGCAAGTATGTACAGTATATGCCTGTGTTGGTGGTTTTGACTGTAAATGAGTTCTGCTTTGAAATGCCATCCCATCCAGGTCTGGCTCCTGCTGTATACCTGCTGCTGCATAAATAGTTTATGACTCCCCATAACAGAACAGCATATAGGGTCAGTAGGTGAATTAATGGATGGATAAATTAACAAAAAACTGATCATTCAGTGAATTCTAATTAGCATTGTATTTTTAGAGAACACCTTTGACAAGGACTGTTTGACTTTTGAAACACTGCACTGAAGTATATAGGCTGATCTAGAAAACGGATGACTTCAGCTTCTTTTATGGCATATTAATTTGTCATCCCATCCATTTTCTAAACCTGGGTAGCATACTCATATGATAGGAACACAGCTGCAGGAAAAACACTTCAAATTGCAGTACCCATGAATACCCATGAGAGTCTGCACATTATTCATGTGCTTATGCAGGAATTCTTAGAGTACTTTGCACATGCAATATAAAAATAGACACATTAGTTAAACTGGTGACTCTAAATTGATTTTGTGTGGGTGAGTGGGGGCATATATGTTTGTGTGACATGTGGGGAACTGGTGTCCTGTCCTGGGTTGGTTTGCAGATAGATATGGAGTCATTGTGACAATGATTTTTAAAAGTATATAAACCTCATACAATACAACATATTGCAAGATAATCTGCGTAGTAACACTCAGTGGCAGACCTACATTTTTGAGGCCCTGAAGCTTGAACTGTTATGGGTGACCCCTTCACAACCAGCAATGAGGTCTGGGAAACTATATTATTATTATTATTATTTTTTTAAAGTGGGTGGAGTGGTGGTTCTGAGGCTAAGGATCTGCACTGGCAATCGGAAGGTTGCCGGTTCGAATCACATAAATGCCAAAAGGGACTCTGCTCTTTTGGGCCCTTGAGCAAGGCCCTTAACCTGCAATCGCTCCATCCTGGGTATGATGTTAATCTGCATCCATCCCTGCATGTAGGCCCTCCAACCTGCTTTGAAAAACTTGGGGGCTGGTGGCACACTGTTCCACTCCATCTGATCAGCTGTATTTATCAATAGCACCTGACGACCCCGACACTCTTGATTCACTGACACAATGTCTCACTTGTGTTTCCGAATGGATGAGTAGTAATTTTCTCAAACTAAATAAAGAGAAAACAGAAATTTTAGGGATTGGCCATAATGAATATATTGAGGTTATTAGAAATAAACTTGATGTATTAGGATTAAAACTCAAGACGGAGGTAAAGAATTTAGGGGTAACTATTAACTCTGACCTCAATTTTAAATCACATATTAATCAGATTACTAAAACAGCATTTTTTTCACTTAAGAAATATAGCAAATGTTAGACCTCTTATAACATTGCAAAATGCTGAAAAATTAGTTCACGCTTTTGTTTTCAGTCGGCTAGATTACTGTAATGCACTCCTCTCAGGACTACCCAAAAAAGACATAAATCGATTGCAACTCGTGCAGAATGCAGCTGGCAGAATCTTAACTCAGAAATGAAAATCCGAGCACATCACCCCAGTTTTCATGTCACTACACTGGATTACAAAGCCTTAAATAATCTCGCTCCATCTTATATTTCAGAAAGTCTTACACCTTACACTCCAAATCGTAACCTTAGATTTTCAAATGAGAGTCTGCTTAGAATTCCAAGAGCTAAACTTAAAAGAAGTGGTTAGGTGGCCTTCAGCTGTTACGCACCTAAAATCTGGAATATCTTACCAATAGGAATTCGCCAGGCTAATACATTGGAGCACTTTAAAACACTGCTAAAAACACATTACTTTAACATGGCTTTCTCATAGCTTCATCTTAGTTTAATCCTGATGCTCTGTATATTCAATTAATTATCAGTATTAGTCATGGTGGCTCCAAAATCCGTACTAACCCCTACTTTCTCTGCTGCTCTTTTTCCGGTTTTCTGTGGTGGTGATCTGCACCACCACCACCTAATCAAAGCACCATGATGTCCCTACATTGATGGATTAAAGGCCAGAAGTCCACATGACCATTATCAAGTTCTTCCATGAGAACCCTGAATACAATGAGGACTGATTGAGGTCATTTATGTTAGGTAGAATGCCTAGAGGGGGCTGGGCGGTCTGGTGGCCTGGAACCCCTGCAGATTTTATTATTTTTTTTCTCCAGCTGTCTGGAGTTTTTTTTTTTCTGTCCTCCCTGGCCATCGGATCTTAATTTTATTCAACGTTAATTAGTGTTCCCTAATTTTAATTATTTATTTTGTCTTTTTTCTCTGTCTTCATCATGTAAAGCACTTTGAGCTACATTGTTGGTATGAAAATGTGCTATATAAATAAATGTTGTTGTTGTTGTTGTTGTTGTTGAACTAGTGTAGTGCTGAGGTGTCACCCGTTGCAAAGCTGCACTTGGGTCCTAATCTGGATCCTGAGTTGGTTTGTCGTGTGGTGGGTGCTGCAATGTGCTGTATCAGTGTGTGCTCCTAACCTCTCTCTCTTCTCATACAGAAGACACCCAAAATGTTTAAACAATGTGGACTAAAGTTGCCTCTGGGATTCGAGGACCTGAAGTTTAAGCTTCATTAGTTTCAGAGAAAATCTGCCCCTGGTAAGACACTTATTGATCAACAGATCTCCCTGATTACCTTCTTAGTACACTCACTTTAAAACAATCCAGCCCTTGTTCCTTCCCCTTGTTAGTAGAAGCCTTGCCACCACTTACCTCTCCACTATAACATTCCTGGACCTCGTGGAAAGGAAGAATTTTAAGATATATCGCAATACTACTCCCATCAGTTCCTAATGTCACATGGGTAGAAACTCCCCTAGTGGCATAAAGCTGTTTCTGCAGGTTCCCCTCAATGCAGTGCTGTAGTAAGAGGACCACATTGGCTGTCCTCCTCAGTAGTTTTATGAGAATACAACATAATGTGTTAAAAAAACTGGGGAGTTTCAAAAAATGTAATTAGATTTGTTAGATTGAACGCAGGGTCTTGTGTGACCCCTTCTATGATAGTAGTGCCTCCTGTAGATCAATAATGGCACCACTACCCAGATTAGCTTTATAGTGTTTTGAACAAAGCATTAGCGTTCCTGAAACAAGCATGCAAGCAAGCATACAAGAAAGTGGTACCAGTTTGCAGAATACTTATTAGTAAGAATATATTTCACAGATTTTCAAATGTTTAATCATCTTTATAATATAAAAACTTGCATATTTCAATAAAAATTCAGACTTTTTTCAGAATTAAATAGAGATAAAAATGATTCAGCTGTTTCTGTTTCTATTTTTTTATACTTCCCTGCCACATAATTGCTTAATCGTATTTCAAATTGTAAAATGAAAACCGTTTAAGATGAGACATCCAAAAGTACTCAGAATTATTAGTTAATAAGAAAACCTGCTTGTACTTAACCAGTCTTCAGAAAATGCAGTACTGAGAATATACTTCAGAGTTGTGTTAATTGCTTAATCAAAGAAAATACTGTAAAATAATTAAGAAAGAATTTCTCAGGAGTGCTCTCAGAAAGAAAGAAAGAAAGAAAGAAAGAAAGAAAGAAAGAAAGAAAGAAAGAAAGAAAGAAAGACTAAGAGCATGCATTATATTGCACTTCTCTGCCAGCTCTTCTGACACATTCCTGATTGTGTCACATAAAGACACATGTTGGAAGCAGTCATAAGAACCATGTTCTCAATTTGATTGAAAGCAGCTGTTCTTGCTCTTATAAGGAGATCATCCCTTTAAACCCAGAAGAAATAAGCATATCCACAATTACAGAGATCACAGGTCATCTTGATAAAGAAGCAGCAACTGCCCTTACCCACTGTAAATTGAAAGTGGGAGGCGAGCAGGATCACCTCAACTCATTAACAGCAGTTCTTAATCACCCATGAATAACAATGACCTGTTTTCGGCTGGCAAACTAATAATACTGGATTTAGCCTTTTTTCCTTAACAATTTTTGGGTTCCCTCCTACTGCTCTACCATCCGCCTACTCCAAATCTCTAATATGAGAAAGTGAATGAGAGAGGATTACATGTCTAATGCCTCGAGATGAAGGAAGGTCACAGAGGATCTGGGCTGAAGAGGATTAAGCAGGCAAGATCTTCCGATTGGGCCTCCCAAACATCAAAGGCAACAAAGCCAAGGCCTAAATTAAACCTTAAGACTCTCAGCCTGATCTGTGGCCTGCATGACACTCAGAGACCATTTTACTGTCATTTAGGAATTTAAAAAGAAAATTTCAATAAAACCCGGGACATTTGGTTAGTGAGAATTTCATTACCACAGGGCTGATTATATGGGCACTGATGAAATGAAAAAATAGTAAATCTCTACCACAAAGTGATTCCAGACCACACACCATGGCAATCAGCATCTGCACAGTGCCCCTCTGTACAAGTTGCTTATAAAATCCTGCTAAATTTGGGCTAAGGCAGTTTAGTAACCTTGATGTTTGTGCCTCCAAAAAATCAGAAAGTACATTTAAAACAATCAGCAATGTGCTCCACTTCATCTATCAACACTCCTTATTGAGTTTTAACTAACAGCTAAATGGTAAAAGAGTATTTTGAGCTGTCCATTTAGCAGTTATTACAGCACTCTGCTAAAGAATTGGATTCCTTTTTCTAGAAAAGAGGACTAAGCTAAGAGATGCACAAAGGCCCCATTGGATATTAAATTTGTTCTTACTTCTTTTGCCTTTACTAAATGTTAAAAAAAACCTTAATAGATAATTCTCTTAATAAAAAACACTGGGAATTAATTAATACATTTTCATTTTATATCCTTCAACCCTGCAGCAAATGATTCAGTATGTTAAATGAGAAAATAAATGTTTATTAGCTAACAAGAAGTGGCCTTGAATTGGATTAAATGGCTTCGAGTTAAGCAAAGTTGTATTTCACTATCTAAATTTCACACACTCTGAATAGTGGATTCTTAAAATGTGTGCCCCTCGCATGCACTGTTCAGTTTTTTAATTTGATTTCCTTGCTGTTTCTTAAAATATTGTGAAAAAACATTTTAGAAAAAAAAAGCTGTGTCATTCAATGTTCAAGGCTAAGAATTCAGCAGCTATGTGTTGTCTGTGTGGTCTCAATAAAAAACCTCCCCAATGCTCCTCACCAGCTATAGAAAGCCTTGCCATAACAAAAGCATATTGCGAGTGAACTTCAAAGCAAATCAGTTAACCCTTCCGTACCACAGACTTCAGTCCTGCAGAAAGCTAAATGGAGGTCTACAGTTCTTATTTAAGTTCTATCAAAAGGCAAAAAAGAGGCAAGAGATAATCAGATTAAATCAAAACATTAAGATATAATCACGTTATTTTTAGCCCCACCAACACTGTATAGGAGAAAGCAAATCAGTGGGAAAATTTCAGCCTCACTTTTAGACACACTGAAGAAAACAAGAAGAAATAATGTTTAGCTTCATCACCTTTTTGATTTCCAAAAAAAAAAAATCAAATAACGTGGGCATACCCAGAGGCGAGCAAATGAAAAATAATTTCAGACTTGTTTCTTAGGCCATCAGCAGCAATATAGCAAAACCAGTATAGGCAAGAAAAACTTAAAACCATGACAAACAATTCACATCAATATAATCGCCCCTTTAATGATTTTTGTTTGGAGACTGTGAGTGGGAATACAGCGCGAGTGAGGCTGTGGATTTACAGCAGAAATTTTACAAAGCACATGAACCTCAGCAAAATATGATTTCAGATTTTGATCACCATAAAAATTAAATTGGTCTGCTGCGTATATAAAACCTTTACGAAGTAATAACGCCTTTGATTTTCAGTAATTTAACATAAGGTTCTGCCTTTTGACAAAATTTACAGAGACAGCCTTCGAGCACTTTGATCAAGTCAGCGTGTTGGATGAACATCTGGAAGACCTATTATAATTCCGTAAGTAAAATAAGTTCGAAGTATTAAAAAAAATCAAAAACTGTAAACCAACACGGTTAACTAAAGATATACAGGATATGACTAGACCGGGTAACCGGGTTCTCATTGCTCGGCCGGCGCTCCCATAGGGGGCTCGGCCATTCGGGGAACGCCTTATACATGCGACTAGCAGCTGCAGCAGTAACAACAACATTTGTGTCAATAGCAATGTGTAAGAAATGAAGTTTGAAGTGCTAGTAGAGACATAGTAGGGCTCGGTGTACTCAAGTGGTCAATCGAGCCTCTGCCCACTGGGGTGATCCTTCTTTCCAGCAGCCTCTATGCATCTGATCCCCGGTGGATGATCGGATACAACGAAATAGCTTTTTTATTTTTTGACATCTGAAAATGTCCATCAGTGTGTTTCCTGTTCGTATTCCTCCAGGGATGCCACTATCTATTCTCAAAAACGTCTGGACGGGAGGCCATTGTTTCGCAAGGCACACTCGCTTACCAGCCTTCAGTCATAGCCAGATTCTCTTAGTTAAACTAACATGTACATATTTTGAAATGTGGGAGAAGTCCGTGATATCACAAATAATAATAATAATAATAATCATAATAATGACGGATTTAGAATCTAACCCTCTCAGCAGCTAAGACAGTGCACTGCGAAGCACTGGTTAGCAGCGACACGGTGCGGCTCTCCGGTTATTAGTAAATAATTGAAAGCATTTGCAGATTTTCAGGATGCTACCGATTTATCAAAATACCAAGCGGCGTGCAGTGCAAACTGTTTGAAGGTTAGAATTTTGAAACACCTTATAATAATGCAGACGTTCAAAGGCGTGTCCCTGAAAATCTTTGCAGTATTCAGCAAAATAATAATAATAAATTGTTGCATACCGCTATTGGCAAAATAATAAATTCGTGCATTATTTCATCAATTCCTACATCTCGTATAGGGCCCCTCTTTTCCAATAAAGAGTCTATCGCAACAGCAGTTTATAAAGTGCCAAATCTGCTGGGACTCCAGTCCATCGCTGGGCGCACTCAAGCACACACTGTGTTGGTAAAGTTACACAGTACCGTCCAGGGAGCTGCTTAACTAAAGGGTCCTGAGCAACCGCGGAGCCCACTGAAACATAAAAAGGAGGCAGGAAAACAGTAGCACAATGCAAGGTTTGACAAGACAATTGCTCTTCATCCATCCATTTGTTTAACCTACTTAGCCAGTTGAAGATGGTGAACAACATTATGTGCCAACGCGAAAGCCTACTGTGGGCATGTCGCTAGTCTGTCACAGTCTAGAATACGGGCACACGTGTTTCAGACGTGGGAAGGAAAACCCGGACGAAAGTCACAGGTTGAAACTTAACGTTCTTAGAAATACTGGTGCTTTAATGGCACTTAATCCCTTGGGAATTAATAAAGTATCTATCTATCTATCTATCTATCTATCTATCTATCTATCTATCTATCTATCTATCTAATGGTTCTTTAGTGGGTTGCGTGGTTCCTCGTAGAGCCATTGCTGGACAAAGAACAATGTCACTGCGGAAAAGTTTATTTGCATATGAACTTGGTTTGAAAAACTTTCATGTTAATCTATGATGGGCTACCAAGCATGTCACTAATAGATCAAGAAAAGTTGGAAAAAGCATATGCGATTGTATGCAGCAAGAGTCCTTTTAAAAATCAGGAACCCATTTGTACTTCACAAATCTGTTACTATCTGATCATGTCTACGTACTGTATTGAGCCTGTTACTGATCTAAATAAATAAAGGTTCTTTCTGAAACTTTCATGTGGATGGGTCTTTTGGACACCAAAAACGGTTCCCCTGTGGCATCGCTGTGAAAGACCACTTTGGCACCTTTATTTTTAAGAGTATAGGATTCAAACCTTGCGTTGACTACTGAACCACTCAAAGGCTATTCATAGGGAAGAAGGAAAACACAGAAGAGGGGACAAACTCAAACTCCATTTTATGAATGGAAACCTAAATCCAGGAGCCCAAAACAAATTGATAGACTTTCCAATAAACCAAACACCAATTTGTTACTGATGCTCAGTAAACTTCCACTGCCATTTGTTTAAGATTCAGACTGGTTTAAAAAGACTGGCCCAGACACTGAAACTCTTGCAGCATTTACAAAGGTCAAAGTGATCGTAATAATCGACGACTGTTTTTTATTCCAGAGCCTCTGATTGATTTTTGAAGAACAAGACATTCATGGATTATTCACGATGTAAAAATAGGATAATGAAACATTATTCTGCTGTTGCATTATGGAGGCCGCATTATATGAATTGCTCCAAGTGAAGTAAAAGCAGAATGGAAGTAATATTTCCCACGTTTTTCCTTAAAACTTCGACCTCAAAAAATAATCAATTACTGGTTTTCAAGCTGTACCGCAGCAGTGAGTTGATTACAGCAGTAAGTGTGTGTGTTGGGACTTGGTTGTGTGAAGTCTGTGAACTTACTCTAACCGAAACAATGTTCATATAATAACGGATAACCGTTATGAAAACATAGGGGCTGCATTTTTCAAAACGTGACTGATTAAAACTTCGGCAACTTTCACTTTTTAATCCCTCTCCAGGGACAGCGAGCCAATAAGCGCGAAGCTTGCGTTGAAAATTGGATTAGCCATCCGCAAACCCATCCACGCATCCATCCATTTTTATGAACTAATAAATAGTAAAAGTAACGGCACGTCACCGCAGTACTAAACACTGTAGCGTCAATTCCATCGGGTGGCCTTTTCTTTGTGCACCCCGGAGTATTACATGCTTGTTTAATAGGCCCAGCGTGTGTGCCATGCGACAGACACTCGACTGTTTCTTGGCCGATTAAAATGGGCGGCGGAATGAACCCCCCTTAATAGATATCTTTTAACAATAAAGGTGTTGTAGATAAATCGATTAATATAAGAATCACGTAAAACGTAATACATTAATAAGATTTTAATAAGCGTCTCTAACGATGTGTTGATTTGAACTTTTCCAAATAAATGTTCAGTTTAGACATACAGACAGATACATTGATAGATTGATCTGAGTAAAGTCAGAACGAAGAATAATTTATGTGAGCCTCATGTCAAATCTTTCAAGCGTCATAACATAAAAACAAACAGCTCATTCACGTGTGTGCCCATTTTAAACCTTATGAGGTTTGCCTTCGCATGTAAAACACATAAATCTGAGGCGCTAGAATGCACTAGTGTGCTAAAATCCTGACAGAGCACTGTTTCATTTAATACACACGAAAATAGGAACTTCTAGGGGTGTCACAATAACATAAAGGCGGATAGGACGAAGGGGCTGTTTATCCTTTGAACAAGTAAAAAAATGCCAAGTGCATATTGGTACCTCGCTTGTCCTGGATTTTAACTGTGATTTCCACCACGGACTGCGTTTCTCTGTCCAGTCTCCGGGATATCACGATGTCCCCACTATCCCTGCCAACAGTCACCGGGACGCTGTCTGCCGTTGGATATACCATCTCGAAGCTAGCTGCCTGAAACCTGACAGGGTTTAAACTCATGACCACAGAGCCGATGCTTGCGTCTTCAGACACAGTGACGACCACCGGGTTCTCAGACTGTAGTAAAGACTTTCTTTTCCTCAGCAGACCCTTTCCGCTCCCCTTTAGGTCAGGCGCAGGCAACTGTCGGGGCCAAATTTCAACCTCCAGTTTTTGGCTGGTTAGAATTGGATGGCCGTGATCTCTGGCGTAAATGTTGAACTTAATCGGGGCCAGTCTGCCTAGTATTGAATCCACCAATATGACTTCGCCAGTTTTGGGGACTACGTAAAAAAGACCGTTTTTGGGAAGTGTAAAGTAAAACAGTTCTGCATTCTTGCCAGAGTCGAAGTCGCTGGCCGTTACCTGATACACCTTGGACCTCAGAGCTGTGGAATCGGCTAGCACGATTTTTGTACGGCTCTCATTAAAAGCAGGTTGGTGGTCGTTTGTGTCCAGCACATCAACTTTTATAGAGACGACTTCAGCTGCGGGACTTTCCGCTGTCAAGCAACTTTGACAACACACGCATAAGCGCAAGGTGTATACGGATTTTATTTCCCTGTCCAAAATCCTGGCTGTCTTCATGAGGATGTGGCCATGCTTATGGTGGTTGTATAAGTGGAAAGCGCTGCTCCCCTCTCCAGTCAGTCTCAGGTGTAGCCCTCCAGTCTCGGAGCACCATTTCTGCTGGTTAATTCGCTTTACGGGAATGGTTAGTCCGTTTACGCTGGACCCGGGTGGCGAGTTTTCAAACACGTGTCCGTAGAAGAAAGACTTCCTGAGATCTGTTTTATTTCCCCAAACCGTAGACAGTACGCACAGTATCAAAATAGTCCAACACATGACTGCAAATAAAATGATCAGCCAGTGAATGTCTTAGCTGTATCTTCTGTAAATTGAAAAAAAGGCAAGTTAAAAATAATTTTAAAAATGTAAGACGTTATTACTTGAAGGCAATGGTTAACCACACGAAATGAACTACCGTCCACATTTTACTTTCTCTTTCTGCCTCTTCTTAACACCACTGTCGAGCAGTCTTTCTCATCCAACAGCAACGCGGACTGCCGCTCTCAGTCAGCGGCAATTCGCAGAATTCAGTAGTGCTGGACAGCGCCACTCTGGGGGCGGGGATAGCAGGCTGGGGAATCTCCGGGGAACCCCTTAGACGTCACTCCTGCCCCGTGGTCGCCGCTCTCAACAGCGGTAACTATCACCGGTCTATAAGTGCGATATGATAAAGCCGATCTTCTCTGTCAGTGCGTGTGATGTGGGAATTCGTGTTTATGCGCGGAAGCTAATTTGGCGAACGCAGCTTTTCTGACTGACAAGAAACAACAACTGATACGCTTAAAAACAAACTCTCTTCACTAACCTAATTTAGCACTCAGAATACGTTTTTTTTGTATATATTGTTTAGTGTAAAAGGTTCAGGCAATTTGTTTACAAATTACTTTATCCATAATACAAGCCCATTCTGCCTATATGCATATGGCTAAAATGTCACTTTAGAAATCATATGGCTGCAGGTCAAAATCACCTGGGTTGCTAACAAACCACTTGTGAGTAAATCATTTAACTCCCTTGTGCTGGTGATATTTATATTTTATATAAAGAACTGTGATACATTTAACTGTAAAATGCCTTGGCATATATAGTGCTGGCACTGAAAGTCACTGCATTAGACAAATATTGGTTATTTACATTCACTGAACAAATGATAAGAAACACCTATAACACCTGGTTATCAGTACTATCATCTAATAACCAATCATGTGGCAGTACACACAGGTCGGGAGCTTCAGTTAATGTTCACATCAAACACCAGAATGGGAAAAATGTGTTCTCAGTGATTTGGCCCATGGCCTTATATTTGGTGCCAGATAAGCTGGTTTAAGTTTTTGCAACTGCTGATCCACTTGGCGTCTCACACACAACAGTCTCTAGTTTACTCAGAATGGTGTGATAAACAAAATTATCCAGTGAGTTGTACTTCTGCGAACTGAAACATCTTATTGATGAGAGAGGCCAGAGGAGAATGACCATACAGGGTTGAACTGACATAAAGACTATGGTAACTGAAATAACCACTATGTACAACTGTGATGAGCAGATAAGCAGTTCAGAATTCACAAAACATCGAACGTTAATGCATATGGACTAGAACAGGAGAACACCACATTGGATTCCACTCATGTCAACCAAAAATAGTAAGCTGAAGTTGTAGTGGGGACAGGCTCAGCAAAACTTGACCATTTAAGACAGGAAAAGCATAGCCTGGTGTGATGAATCTCGATTTTTTCTGAGACACAGCGATGGTAGGGATAGAATTTGGCATCAACAGCATGAATTCATGCACCCAACCTGCTTTGTGTCCACAGTCCATGCTGGTGGTGTAACATTTTGGGGAATGTTTTCTTGGCACAATTTGGACCCATTACTACCAATCAATCATTGCTGGAATGCCCCATCCTATTTGAGTATTGTTGCTGACCATATGCATTCCCTCCATGGCCACAATTTACAAATCATCTAATAACTAGCATAACACACTATGTCACAAAGCAAAAGTCATCCCAAACTGATTTCATGAACATAGTGAGTTCAATGTTCTTTCGTGACCTTCCCAGTCACCAGATCTGAATCCAATAAAACATCTTTGGGATGTGCTTGAAAAGGACATTCACAGCATGAATCTGCAACTGACAAACCTGCAGAAACTGTGTAATGCAATCATGTCAACATGGACCAGAATCTTAAAGGAACATTTCCAACATATTGTGGAATCCAGGCACAAAGAACTGAGGATGTTTTGAGAGCAAAAGGAGGCCCTATAGAGAATTAGTATTGCACTCCTAACAATTTGCACAGTGAGTGTATCTCTACAGCATATGTATGCATTTACCATGTTCTCCACTAACATACATACAAAACAAAGCAAACACAGAGAGAAAACATCACTATAAATAATCAGAAACACCATTCTGCCTTCCCATTTTTACAAGAAGGAAATTCTTTGCTAGGCTGCCTGTCACCATCTTTCCGTATGTATGCCTTGATTCTCACCTCGCTCTTTGAGATCTCTTATTTGTTCTCATGGTAATTAGCTGTTGTTCATTACATTCACACTCAGATCTTATATCTAATGGGAGTGAACACTTTTTTTGTCTGTTTTCTTTAGCTTTATGTGTTCAGGGATGCAACTTTCCAAATGACTTGATATTCCTAATTAATGCATCACAGTCTAACTACATGCTTTTATTTAAAAAAAAGTCAGGCACCTATCAGACATTTGACATGTCCTTTGTCCCTCTGCTCTCTTTATGCCTATCTCCTGCCCTGTAAAGGACAATGTGAGTGTGGCTTATAATGGCCATGATGAGGGTAATTTCAGAATACAGCATCTCATTACAAAAAGCTAGTAAGAGTAGCTCTGGACACATATCAATCAGAATGACTCTCCTTTGTAAGGCCATTAAATCAGCAATTGTCATCTTTCTCCAAGCCAAAGTGCCCTGTTGAATTCAATTCTGGAGCACAATGCTGGTACTGGCAGAATACTTTGGATGGCTTTGTATACCTCAGGCCATATAACATGGATTCCTTGATGTTCAACTTCAATTCTTACAGGTTGCATTGTGACAACATGTATTACAATTATTATACTATGCATATGCTGTATATAATATATACCTGTATATAGTGTGGAATATCCTGCAGATGAATTAAAGTGCATTGGCACTAAAGTATGGGAGGAAGCAGCATAGAACAAAATAGAATGGAAGAGTACACCAAATGCTGCGGTGGGCTGGCGCCCTGCCCGGGGTTTGTTTCCTGTATTGCGCCCTGTGTTGGCTGGGATTGGCTCCAGCAGACCCCCGTGACCCTGTAGTTAGGATATAGCGGGTTGGATAATGGATGGATGGATGGAGTACACCAAATGACATCAATAGGGTGCAGGAGTGAAGGACAGACAAGAGCCTAACAGTTTAAACCACAACTCACATCTTAGGCCTCACATCATGAATACCTTTGAGAGACTCGTCCTGGACTATATGAGTTCTCTTGTGGTAGACCACCTGGAGCCACTGCAGTTTGCCTATTGGACAAAGATTGGAGTGGAGGATGAAATTATCTAACTGCTCCACAAGATTTATTCTCACCTGGACAAAACTTGCAGCACAATGAGGATTATATTTTTTGATTTCTCCAGCACCTGAAATGCCATCGGGCCATCCCTGTTAAGGGGTAAGCTCAGAGACATGCAGGTGGATGAGCCTATGGTGTCCTGGATAATGGACTATCTGTCAGGCACACCACAGTCTGTGAGACTCAAGGACTGTGTGTTGAGAAAAGAGTACAAAGAGATAAGGTGCAAGGTGAAGAGAGAGGTGTCGAAGGCTAATGAAAAGGCTTATGATGAGTTGTATGAGAGGTTGGACACTAAGGAGGGAGAAAAGGACCTGTACTGATTGGCTAGACAGACGGACCGAGCTGGGAAAGATGTGCAGCAGGTTAGGGTGATAAAGGATAAAGATGGAAACATACTCACAAGCGAGGAGAGTGTGTTGAGCAGATGGAAAGAGTACTTTGAGAGGCTGATGAATGAAGAGAACGAGAGAGAGAGAGAAGAGGTTGGATGATGTGGAGATAGTGAATCAGGAAGTGCAATGGATTAGCAAGGAGAAAGTAAGGACAGCTATGAAGAGGATTAAAAATGGAAAGGCCGTTGGTCCAGACGACATACCTGTGGAAGCATGGAGGTGTTTAGAAGAGATGGCAGTGGAGTTTTTAACCAGATTGTTTAATGGAATCTTGGAAAGTGAGAGGATGCCTGAGGAGTGGAGAAGAGGTGTACTGGTGCCGATATTTAAGAATAAGGGGGGTGTGCAGGACTGTAATAACTACAAGGGGATAAAATTGATGAGCCACAGCATGAAGTTATGGGAAAGAGTAGTGGAAGCTAGGTTAAGAAGTGAGGTGATGATTAGTGAGCAGCAATATGGTTTCATGTCAAGAAAGAGCACCACAGATGCAATGTTTGTTCTGAGGATGTTGATGGAGAAGTTAGAGAAGGCCAGAAGGAGTTGCATTGCATCTTTGTGGACCTGACATATGACACGGTGCCTCGAGAGGAGCTGTGGTATTGTATGAGGAAGTCGGGAGTGGCAGAGAAGTATGTAAGAGTTGTGCAGGATATGTACGAGGGAAGTGTGACAGTGGTGAGGTCTGCGGTAGGAGTGACGGATGCATTCAAGATGGAGGTGGGATTATATCAGGGATCGGCTCTGAGCCCTTTCTTATTTGCAATGGTGATGGACAGGTTGACAGACGAGATTAGACAAGAGTCCCCATGGACTATGATGTTTGCTGATGACATTGTGATCTGTAGCGATAGTAGGGAACAGGATGAGGAGACCCTGTAGAAGTGGAGATATGCTCTAGAGAGGAAAGGAATGAAGGTCAGTATATACAAAACAGATTACATGTGTGTAAATGAGAGGGAGGTCAGTGGAATGGTGAGGATGCAGGGAGTAGAGTTGGCGAAGGTGGATGAGTTTAAATACTTGGGATCAACAGTACAGAGTAATGGGGATTGTGGAAGAGAGGTGAAAAAAAGAGAGTGCAGGCAGGGTGGAATGGGTGGAGAAGATTGTCAGGAGTGATTTGTGACAGATGGGTATCAGCAAGAGTGAAAGGGAAGGTCTACAGGATGGCAGTGAGACCAGCTATGTTACTGTATATGGGTTGGAGACGGTGGCACTGACCAACAAACAGGAGACAGAGCTGGAGGTAGCAGAGTTAAAGATGCTAAGATGTGCACTGGATGTGACGAGGATGGATAGGATTAGAAATGAGTACATTAGAGGGTCAGGTCAAGTTGGACGGTTGGGAGACAAAGTCAGAGAGGCGAGATTACGTTGGTTTGAACACGTGCAGAGTAGAGATGCTGGGTATATTGGGAGAAGGATGCTAAGGATAGAGCTGCCAGGGAAGAGGAAAAGAGGAAGGCCTAAGCGAAGGTTTATGGATGTGGTGAGAGAGGACATGCAGGTGATGGGTGTAACAGAGCAAGATGCAGAGGACAGAAAGATATGGAAGAAGATGATCCGCTGTGGCAACCCCTAACCGGAGCAGCCAAAATTTTCAGATGATTCTGTACTAACGGTGTATTGATAAAGGAGATGAGACAGAATATAGAAGTCTGGTGGAGAAATTCATTTCCTGGTGCAAAGAAAATTGTCTGCATCTTAATATCAGCAAAACCAAGGAACTGGTTATTGACTTTTGCTGCACCAAAAAGCCTCTATGTCTGGTCACTATTCATGGAGTGCATGCAGAGGTGGTGCACTCCTGCAAGTACTTGTGGGTCTACATTAATGACAAGTTGGACTGATCTCAGAACACAGAAGAACTATAATTCAAAGGTCAGAGCAGGCTGTTTTTCCTTAGGAGACAATGTTCCTTTATTTTGAGCAGTGAGATCCTTCACATCTTCTATAACTCTATGATGAGCAGTGTGATTTCGTATGTTATGATGTGCTGGGCTGGTAACATCTCTTCAAGAGAGACCCACTGATTCAACAAGTTAATTAAAGGGGCAAACTTTACTTATAGGATGTATTCTGGACCCTCTGGACGAAAAAGAAAAGGAGAGGACTAAAACAAAACTGAGTGCCATTATGAACAATGTTGCACATCCTCTCTCTGACACACTAACACTGAGGACTTTCAGCCAATGAATTATTGAGATGAAGCTTGTCAAGAAATGCTTCTGGGGCTCCTTTATACCAACACCAAAACATGTGCATAATGCTGCACTGGTACTGAATTGAAAAGTCAGAACTTTCTTTCTTTTTAATTTTCTTGCTTTATTATCTTTCTGGTGTGTGTTCAGACTAAAGTGTTTGTGTATGTTTATTTATTCATTTGTTTAAATAGCTTCTGTAAAGAGCCAAATTTCTCCCTGGGGAGAAATAAAGTTCGTTTGTTCATTAGATCAATCGATCAAACGAACAAACAGTCTATCTATCTATCTATCTATCTATCTATCTATCTATCTATCTATCTATCTATCTATCTATCTATCTAAAGGTGGACTTATTTTGGATCCAGACAACGGGTAGAGGTAGGGCATCATTTATAACAAAAAAGGGGGCACGAATGTTGCCATATGTGGCATAATTTTGCTATTTGTAGGGAAATTTTAAACCTGTAGCGGTGTATCGGCAGTAAAAAATATAGGAATAAATTTTATTAGGGTTTCAAAAAAACATTAGTGGGGCACGATTAAAACTGTTATGAAAACTCGGGACGCAAATGCTTAAAGGTTGAGAAACGCTGATTTATATCATGGCATCAGAAATAAATGCCAGTCAGCACCATTAAAGCCTTTGTAAGATGCTATGTGGCTCATTCAGCAGTGCCATCACAATTACGTTTTTATTTTAAGCTATATAATGAACTAGCGAGGCCTCACCTACAGTGCTGTGTTCAGGTTTGATCTCTATATTACAAAAAGTCATAGCAGCACTACAGAAAGTTCAGAGGAAAGCAACTAGGCTGATACCATAACTAAAAGGTATGAGTTAAGAAGAGCTACTGAAGGAGCCAATTTTTTCAGTTTAGGCAACAGGAGATCAAGAGGTGACATGATTGAAGTGTTTAAAATGATGAACAGTGGATCCCTGCTGTTACTTTAAAATTCATTATTTAACAAAAACATAGTGACACTGTTGAAAATAGGTAATTTTGCACAAATGCTAGGAATTTTTTTCTTCAAACAATGAGTCACTGGTACATGCAATAAAGTATTAATTAGTGCGATTGAGATTATAATTTCAGGCACCTGTAAATCTCAATTCAGTGTTTTTCAGAAAAATGTAAGTATACAAAATTGCCGAATTTACTGGATTGAATAGCCTTTTCTTGTCAAAATAGTTCTAATGTTCTTGTGTGTGCTGCTTACAAGTTTCATGTGTGTTGTATTTATATACACAAAATGTGCATGGATTCTGGGTGTTCTGTTAATAAAAGACAAACAAAAGCAAACTGTACTCATTAGTGCAGTGCAAAAACAGATCATCCATCAATAAATAAATAATCCATAAAAGCAAAGTCATACATGAAATATAAAATCCAAATAAACAGATCCAATAAAAATAAGGTTAAAACCATGGCAGGAATCTGTTCATCCATTTAAAATAAAACTCAAGCCCCAGTGTATTTTCCTAATCAATAACTGTCCTGATGGGATAGGCTGAGGAGACGCCTGCCAACAGATGCAGTCATCCGCTCATCCCAGGTTCAGGGTCCCACTGCCAGTCCGTCATAAACTGTAAGATTCCCAACCAAACCACACACATGCCTCCCTCAGTCAGTCAGTCAATGTAAAGAGGTAGACGCCGTACAACGGGGCCACTCCTACTATTCTGCATTGTTTTAAGAAGAGCCCATTCTCTAATCCAACACTCAAGTGTAGGCGTTCTGCTCACTTCCATAGGGCAATATCCCAACCACCCTCCTCCTTTCCTCACGACACAGGTTCCCCACCATTTTGCCTCTCTCTCTTCCTGTTTCCTCTTTTGTCTTTCTTCACCTTTTTCTTTCTAATCTCCTCCCCTCTCTGCCATGTAGGCTCCAATTATTCTTCCCTACTGGGTGCAGGTGTTGTCCTCCACCTGCTCAGATGCATAAATGAGGCACCTGACCTACCCACTCGTATTTGCACATGAATGCGCAATCAACCAAACATACCAATCAAGCCTGGAGTGGCGAAATCATTTGCAGACCTGCACCCGTTCACAGCCTGAATGGTCCGGGACTGGATTATTTATTTGAATATCATGCTTCACCACAGACCTCTTATCACACTACCATTCAAAGATCCTAGGTAACGGTGTGAAAATTCAATCAGCTCTAGTTCTGTATGGGCCAATAATGCCATAATCCAAATAAAGGTCTTTCATCAGTAATATTCATCTTGTATGAAATTGATTAATATATACTCAGAGATAGACTCAAACTATGAGCTTTGCCATTTAGCTCCAGCATCACTAGGCCATATGTTCTGGGAATGCACTAAAGTAACATGATTCTGGACAAAAATTTTAACATACATCTCAGACTTTCTTGGTGTCCCAATCACTCCTAATTAATTAACAGCCACATTTGGTGGCATCAAAGTACATGGGGATACACTAATTGTAATACTCTACACCAGGGGTACCCAACACATTGCTCGTGAGCTACCGGTATCTCACAACCCCTTTCCAAGTAGCTTGCCAATGGGTTAATGAACCCTATATAAATCTGAAAACTTGATTAGTCAGATTTGATTAGTCACTTGGAAAACCAACTTACATGTACATCCAATCAAATTCATAGGTGCCCCATCCCCTTCTTACACAAAATAATTATTTGCCAATTAGTTGTCAATCAAACAGTTGCACTGCTGTCAATCTTGATGAGTCAGTGCTGATGTGAGATGGGCAGCAACCATGGCCACGGCAGGTACCCATACCAATAAAAGGCTAAAAACATACTATTTTTATGAAGAGTGGGAAACAGAGTTTTGTTTCACAAATGTAAATGATAAATGTGTGTATCTGATTTGTGGTGCAAGCATGTCAGTCAGTAAAAGATGTAACGTGGAGCACCATTTCATCAAGGTCCACAGCAACTTTTCACGGGACTTTCCTGCAGGTAGCAGTCTACAAAAAGAGAAGATAAAGGAGCTGAAAACAATGCTTGAAAGACAACAGTCTCTGTTCATCAAACCTACGAAGAAGGCCAATGCAGCGAACGATGCCTCATTTAAAGTGGCGCACATCTTAATGAAGCAGAAAAAGTCCTTCACCGATGGCGGGATTGAAAAGGAGGCGATGACTGAAGTGGCTGATACGTTATTATGGGACCATAAAAATAAGACAGACATTTTGTCTGCTATCGCTGATGTACAACTTGGTGCAACTACTGTGGTAAGGAGAGTGTCTGTGCTGTCTGCAGATGCAGTAAAACAGCTGGAATCGGACATGCAGAGGTACAAATGGTTTTCAATTCAGTGTGATTAGTCTGTCGACTCCAATGATACAGCTCAGCTGGCTGTTTTCATTGTGATTGTGTTTGGTGACTTTTCCACCAAAGAAGAGTTTTTTCCACTGAAAACTACAATCAGGGGAGTTGATATTTACAATGCAGTGAAGGACTACTTTGTAGAAAAAATATCCCTGTTTTAAAGCTGGTGTCTGTGACAACTGACGGAGCACTTGCTATAACAGGTTGTCACTCAAGATTTATTGTGCACTGCAAAGCGGACCGGGACTTTCCTAAGTTTCTGAACTACCATTGCATCATTCATCAATAGGCTATATGCACAAAAGTTATGGAATTTGACCATGTTGTGACGCCTTTTTTTAAGATCATCAACTACATTCGAGCAAAGGCAAAGCAACACCGGAGATTCAAGCTTTTCCTGGAGGAATGCTATGCGGAGTATGAGGATCTCCTCCTCCACACTGAAGTCAGATGGCTAAGTCGGGGTAAGATACTGAAGCGCTTTCTTTCCTTGCTGGGTGAAATCAAGGCTTTTATGGAAATGAGGGAGAAAGATACCACCTTATTATCTGATGCAGAGTAGCTACTTGATCTTGGTTTTCTGACAGATGTAACTGAGAAAATTAACCACCTGAACCCACAGTTACAAGGCAAAGATAAAAACATAACTGATATGATCAGTGCTGTTAAGTATGGTGGCCCCGAAGAGCAAGTGACAAAAAATGTAAAGGTGTGACATACAATTCAACAAGGAGACATGCACATTTAAGGTGACACGCACATTCAATGGGGCCACCGTAGTTAAGGCATTCAGTGCAAAACTGTCATTGTACTTCCAACAAGTGAAAAACAAAAGGTTTGAGCACTTCCCCTCTGTCTCAAAGATGTTGGAAAGTCACACAGGTGCAGCCGGCATTTTAAATGTCTCCAAGTATTGTGACCTCTTGTCGAGGATTGAACAGGAGTTTGCAGACAGATACAGTGACTTGAGCCCTGTGTGACATTTATGGTCAACCCCTTCATGAATGTAGACATAAGTGAGATTTCAGGACAGATGGCTGAACTTTTTTGTGTTAATGCTGTAGAAATGAAAATTGAGGTTATAAACCTTCAAAATAATGTGCAGTTAAAGTATTTCTGGAGCTTAGTAGAGCCAGATAACTATAGGAGTCTTCACCAAGCAGCTCAGAAAATGTCTGTTTTGTTTGAGTCTGCCTTTTCTGACATGAATGTCATGAAATTGAAGTTCAGAACAAGACTAACAGATGAACATTTAAATGACTTTATAAAAGTGAACATAAGTGGCTACACTCCACCATACACCTCTCTTGTTGACTCCATGCATTGCCAGTCATCTCACTAACTAAACAACACATCACACATGCAACTGGACACGTGAATACTCTTGTGAAATGAAACAGTAACAAAATGACAATGAGTAAGTAATATCTGTGTATTTGTAATTTCATTGTTTTGTTTTGACAGCATTCATGTTTTAATTCAATAGAGTGAGAAAATGCACACAGACATAGAAAATGCACTTGCAGGTAAACTAAATATATTTTGAGATGTTGTAATGCAAAATGTGAGTTGTGGACACCAACATTTTATAAATGTTCAGGCAAAGCTTATTCAGTTTGTTTGGGCTGAAATAAGCTATGAGAATAAACATTAGAAAACATGAGTAGCTCTCGGCCATTTTCATTTTGTAAAAGTAGATCTCAAGGGAAAAAAGGTTGGAGACCTCTGGTCTACATTGTACAACTAGCATGAAGACTTATCTTGCTCAACTGGAAGAATCCCAACCCATTTTCTATAATTCAGTGGGTAAGTGACATTTTATATTATCGCAAATTAGAAAAAAATCAAATTTTCTTTCACAGGATATGTCCAAAACCTTTTCTAAAACGTGGCAAGGATTATGGTAGGTAATTTTATTTTACAATAAACCTGTGGGGGCTGTGATTGACTCTCTTATGTTGGATTTTTTTTCCTTGTGTTTCTTTAGTTTTACTCTATCTCGAGTGGAGATTAAATTTTGTTTTGTTTTGTTTTCTTTCTTTCTTTGCAATTCTAGTTTTCATTTTTTTGTATTAATTTTGAAGTAAATGGTTGTATCTGTTATGTTATTATTATTATTATTATATGTTTGATCGAGTAGTATCCTATTGCAATGGTCTGGTTTCCAAAAAAATTTTAAAAATGGCACAATCTTTTGCTTATAGGCAGTTTCAACATATAAATGAAGTAACAGAGGCAGGAATTAAATGGGTGCTCCAGTCTAGATTATAAAGCCTGTGAAAGAACCTAGAATGGGCTTCCATTAGCACAGTGCTTGTTAAAAATCAGCTTCCCTGTAGTTCACGTATGGATCCTTATTTAAGTCTACGCTACATCAAAATTTGTAGTGGCCAGGAAACATCAGTATTTTGGAGTGATTCCTTAAACGGGACATGTGACATTAAAAAATGTTTATAAACAGCCATAAATATATAAAAAAAGACTTTTGGATACAAGATGTTTGCAGCTGAGAAAGCAGATTTATCTTGGTGTTCTTGAGGATTCAGTAACACAGCCTTCTTAGGAGTCAGAAGACATTTTGTCATTCTCATAAAGAGTTCAGTAATTCATTCATTTTCCCAGCATGCATTTCAGGGTTACAGGGAATTGCAGCCTACTCAAACAGAATTGGAACAGGCTTCAACCCTTGATGGGATGTTAGTCCATTATAGAGCAAACTGACATACATATCTGCACTGATTTATATATGATCAGTTTGGTGTGTCCAATCAACCTAAAGTGAAAGCATTTGAGATATGAATTAAGAAACCTCACATGGAGAAAAGTATTAACTTCTCACAGGGAATGACCAGACCAGGAACAGACCCTCAGGCTCTGGAGATGTGAGGCAGCAGTCCCCATCTCAATGAGTTGGTAGGTCTGTATATTGCTTTCCAAATCTCTGTCTCTAATTCTCTTACTTATATTTATTAAAGAAGTTGAGCCTCTGTTATTAGTTTCATAAGAAATACACACAAAAAATACATATAATTCAAAACCAGTTTTATTCCTACTGGCAAGCTGAATAAAGGCACAAAGATCTCTTAGGTTAATAATTTTATTATAGGATACGGGCAACATTTTAAAATTGCAATAAAATATTTGGATTTTTTGTTTACTTGCCTTACAAGAGCAACAAGCTGCCAGTCTCAGAACAAAATGAAAGGTTAATTTAAATCATTCATTGAAGTTTTATTTAAATCAGTTTTCTCATCATGTCTTAAATAGTACAAATTAGCATTTTTGTTTGTAATAATCATCCTTTTCAAAGCAAGAGTAAGTGCATTAAGTAATTCAGGAATCTCTTCACAGATCATTGCAAAAATCTGGATCAATTATTCACAAAGGTTAAATGCTGACGGATGTGCCTTCTTACCTGTAGAAGTTTCTTCCTTCAAGCAATCCAGATATAATAAGAGTCATTATGAATGCTCTGAATTGGATTAATCGGGTTACAGGATGAAGGGATGGATGAAAGCTCCTGATACTTAGTTGAAGAATGCCCTCCATGTTTTGCAGGTGCCTGTAAAGTAAACAAGAAAAAACACTCAACATAATGGGTAGGTTGGTTCATTTTTGAAAAAAATCTGTTGTCAGGAGCATGACCAATTGGTTTACTCTGTGGGAACTAACTTAAAGGAAACACAAGAAGGATGAGACCAGGGAAATCACATCTGTTTGTCACCGACCTGGAGAAAAAGCAATGGCACCAGTTTGACTCTGCCCACTGCTCTGCCTTCTTCCACTACAACCAGCGCAAAGCATAAAAGGTCCCTCCGACCACCAGTGCATCTCCGGCGTTGTGCTAGTGTACCTACTGCAAACTCTCTGCTGTAATAGCAATACATGGGATTTATCACACCTGGGAGCCCACTCTTTTTCATCGTTTTGCTTTCTGTTGTACAGTATCCATTTACTAATGGAGGAAGCTGAGAAGCACAGAAGTTAGTGCTGCTGCCTCACAATTCCACGTGACATTGTCCGATTTCCAGCCCCAACACCATCTGAGCGGTGGTACCCATTACATTGGGTTACCCAAGTCACTTAGAATTGACTTTAAAATACTACTCATGGTGTATAAATCCTAAATAATGTTGCTCTTTTCTATGTTTTGGAATGCCTGTCACCCTATACTCCAAGTCAATACCTTAGAATGAGCCAAGCTTAAAAGAAGTGGTGAGGCAGCTTTTTGCTGTTATGCACTTAAAATCTGGAATTCTTTACCAATAGAAATTCACCAGGCTAATACTGAAGAACATTTTTAGAAACTGCTAAAAACCTATTATTTTACTTTGATTTTATCGCAGGTACATTTTAGTTGTATTCCTAATCGACTATATAGGCACAGAATTGTCATGCTCTTCAGGCTGCTGTCTTTTCCAGTTCTTCTTTGATTGCGTTTTACTCCACCACCACTTGATCAAGGCACTGAGCAGCCACCTGTTATGATGGAATGAAGCTTGGGAACCTCAGCTGTCCACGAGACCGCCTTCATTGAATCCTCTCATTTGAAGCCTAGAAACAAAAACAAATGACTCAAGAACATTTATGTTAGGCATAATGCCAAGTGGGGGTTGGATGGTCTTTAGGCACTGGAGCCTATGCAGATTTTTCTTTTTTTTTCCCTCCAACTTAACTGGAACTTCTTTTTGTTTGTTTTTTTTTTTGTCCTTCTGGTCACTGGACTCATTTTTGGACACTTGCATCATGATATTGTATTTAAGGACACTGCTCTTCTACTAGTTACATATCCGTTTTTTAAGAGAGTATAGATTTATTTGTTTTTTCTTTTTTAGTTATTCTTTAATGTTCTTGCCTAATCATTTGTTTTTCTTTTCTTGTAACTTTCTCTTTGACAAAATGTAGAACACTTTCAACTACATTGTTTGTATTTATATAACTAAAAATGTTGCTGTTGTTGTTGTTGTGAGTGTATGTCCTCCCAGTTTCTGTATAGTACTCTGAGTACTCCACTTTAATCTCACACCCAGAATCAGGGCCGGATTTATATGAAAAGAGGCCCTAGGCTATTCCACTTATGAGGCCCTTTCACCTCCCATTTTTAAGTTTGTAAATTACATGAGAGATAATAAAATTTTGCTAACAATTTGAATGTAGGCCCCTCTTGATCTTGAGGCCCTAGGCTGAAGCCTAGTTAGCCTATAGGAAAATCCGGCCCTACCCAGAATACATGCACTTTACTTTACTTGGCTAATTTAAATTAGGCAATGCCATATAAATAGGTGCTCACTGTTATCAAGTAGCATCTTATTCAGGTTTGGTTTTAGTGTCTGTGTGGGATTTCTCCAAGGACTCTATTTTTCCCTCCCATTTAGTAAAATTGACTAGCAGATCTAAACTGGTACTGTCTGAGCGTGGATGCATGCTCTGTGTCCATGAATAGAATTCAGTGTGTTCAACAGATGACAAGATTGATAGATGGGATGGTGCTTTCTCTGTGTACTATCACACAGTCAGTAAAATAAAATGCCCACTGAAGTAAAAAAAAGATTTTCCAAGGCCAGACTTAATTAAGACACTTTTATTATTTAAAAACTTATGAAATTATTTGTGAATATGTTAGTTATTGACCAACTTAAAATTAAAATAAATTGAATAATTAAGGGCAGCATGGTGGCGCAGTGGGTAGTGCTGCTGCCTCGCAGTTGGGTGATCTGGGGACCTGGGTTCAATTCCCGGGTCCTCCCTGCGTGGAGTTTGCATGTTCTCCCCGTGTCTGCGTGGGTTTCCTCCGGGCGCTCCGGTTTCCTCCCACAGTCCAAAGACATGCAGGTTAGGTGGATTGGCGATTCTAAATTGGCCCTAGTGTGTGCTTGGTGTGTGGGTGTGTTTGTGTGTGTCCTGCGGTGGGTTGGCACCCTGCCCGGGATTGGTTCCTGCCTTGTGCCCTGTGTTGGCTGGGATTGGCTCCAGCAGACCCCAGTGACCCTGTGTTCGGATTCAGCGGGTTGGGAAATGGATGGATGGATGGATGAATAATTAAACTACTAAAATAAAAATAAAACCTTGTGAGCAGATCTTCTTAAAACTTCAAGAATAAACAAAAAAGAAACAAAACAAACAATGTTCTTACAGCTATTACAAAAATACTACTTGGTCTAACTATCCATTTTTTGAAAGCCATTTCTTCCATTATATAATCACATGGTACCAGATCGGTACTGGGTGTAAAGCAAGATCGAATTTTGGATGTGGTAAAAGTTCATCATAGGACAACTGACACAGAATGGCCCATTCAAAGTCTCTGATCAGTGTAGCCTGCACATATTTAGGATATGGAAGGAGGAACCTGTGAAACCCTGCAGTGAGCCCAGAATTTGATCAAAGACAGTCATGAATCCAACACACTGAGGCTGTGATGCAGCAATACTAGCCACTGAAGCACTGTGCTACCCTGTTCTATTATTCCTAGGCTAAAGACCTATCATGTTAGTATAATGCATTCCTGATAGGCTGTTTGCATTGCTTGAAATGAGACCTTAGAGTGGATGACAGATATTAAAATTATAATTAACCAATGTAGCTTAAGACTTCCATCATATTAGAGCGAATAATAAACACAAGCTAGCACTGCAGTATATCATAAAATGCCCAGTGTGTCTCAATATATCAGTATGTACACTAGTGGTCAAAAGTTTGGGACCATTCAGAAATGTTCGTTTTTGATAGAAAGTGATACTTTTTTAGCAGGGTACCATCAAACTGATTTTAAAATATAGCCAAGAAATTACTAATGCTGCAAATTGCTATTATTGCTTGAAAAAACTGATTTATAATTTATTATTCAGATATGTCTGCAAAGCCCCATTATCAGCAGCCATTATGCCAGTCTCCTAATAATGAATTCTGTTAGCACATCCATAATTAATCATGATTAAACGCTAATTGGATATTAGACAAACCATTGTAATTTGCTGAAACCTGTTATTCTGTTCAATAAATTAAGTCAGTTGTCTTTCCTTGAGTGGCAAGGGGCTAGAATTCCTGAAGTTGTATTCTTGGACCAGAAATGGTACCAAAACAAAACAGCTTTCTACAGAAACACATTCTTTTCCTAAATAAAGGTTATACCATGCAACAGATGGATACTAGTAATACACAGGTGTCGAACTCCGGTCCTCGAGGGCCGCAGTGGCTGCATGTTTTCATTCTAACCATCTTCTTCATTAGTGAGCCATTTTTACTGCTAATTAACTTCTTTTGCTTTAGTTTTAATTAACTTGACTCAGGCCCCTTATAATGAGACAAACAAGACACCATATGACCAGCTCACCTGTGCCCATCACACAATATCTGAAAATAAAGAAAGGTGAAGGTCTCAGTAAGGTTGGTCTCTCAGGTCACCAAAACATTTTGACGGTGTTCTTAGAAAAAACAGAAAAATCAACAAATTTGGAAATATCTGCTGTGGTGATATTGTGAGAGCAGCAACAAGCCATTGAATTAAATAAAGAGTTTAATTAACATCAAGAATCAGCTTCTCATTAAGAGACTGTTTGGAGTGAAATTGGTTGGAGTTTGAAATCCCAGTTTAGCTGGTCATCTATTGGCTCGTTTCACATCTCATTTCTGTTTGGCCGCCATTTAATGAAGAAACAAATCAATCCAGAGGACTGAATCCTTAAAAACAGGGCTATTGAAATGAAGGGAAAAGGAACTAATTAGCAGTGAAAACTGCTCACTGATTAGGAAAAGGGTTAGAATGAAAACTTGTAGCCACTGTGGCCATCCAAGCCCCAAGTTCGACACCCCTGTAGTAATATCTTGGCTATATTTTTGAATCAGTTAAATGGTAATTTAATAAAAAAGTATCAATTTCCCTCAAAAACATGAACATTTCTGGGCAACTTTTGACCATTAGTGTTTATACACAATCATCCATTGACATACTTGGCTTACAGTACACCTTTCTCAAACTAATTACTTTCTTAGTTGACACTGAAACATAAAGGATGTACTTAATGTTCCTTTTTTTGGTTCAATAAAAATGACAAAGTAAAAACTGCCATGTTTTGCTTCTCACCATTTTAATACTTGAAGAGGACTACATAATACATTTAGTCTGTTGTGATATCTAAAGTCAGAGAATTGAAAAAGAGAGAACTATTGTCACGTACAGTGAAATTTGTATTTGTCTGACTAACCAAGATGTAGCACTTATCTTCTCTCTTGATATTGGCATACAGTAGGAGAGTGTAGCTGGCAAGTGCTCACCACAGAGATGGACATATCCAGATTTCAGCAGGAAACCTCAAAAAGAAAAAAAGAGAGAGAGACAAGACCAACATGGGCAGTGGGAAAGTAGGGTTGAGCATAGGCCGTTAAGGAAAGACAGGTGCCAATAGTAGGCAGTACATTCTGTATGTGTGTTGGGTGCCCAGGAAGAGAACTAGGCAAGAATATAAGAAAACAACTGTGAAAGGGAGAGAGATGCAGATTGGTCATATGTATGGCCTATTTTCCTAGGGTGCCAGGGGACGGATAACCTGACCCTCTGCCAAGAGAAAGATGAAGGCCAGAAGGACAGGTAAAAAAGGTGCAAAAACACCTTGCCAGCATGTGGAGTATGTGGCAGCCAGCTGAAAAAGTTAAAGCCAGTCTCATGATTCAAGAGTGAATTCAGGCAGAGCTGACTGGATTCCAGTACCTATTGCATAATTGCCATGTAACAGCTCAAGGTCTCTGATGTGAAGAGGAGGGACCCTGTAGCTTCCATTGGTGAACACGCAGCTGAGATTTGAAGGTTCATCAGTGTAGGGGTGAGAGGATGTGCTACAGCATGCTTTGGCCTCATGTCTCAGAAATAAATACTGAATCAATCTTGAAGTGACTCTGGGGACACAAGTGAAGGTTGAAGGCTGCCTCACTACAGATAAGTAATTGAGTAAAGATTTAAGTGGGGAATGAAAGATCACATGGATGGAGGAGAGTCCAGGAAGAAGAAAAGAATGTAAAAGTGGTATGATGTGTGAAAGGGAGTGCTTAGTTCCTGATGCAAGGGTTATGGATAGGCAGGAAGTTCAGACAGTATATATAATAAGATATATATGTACAGTAAACAATATATATATATATATATATATATATATATATATATATATATATATATATATATATATATATAGTAACATGTATTTATACTTTATTGTGTGATTCATGTCTTTATTAAGTGTTATCCATTTATTTTCCAAGCTGTTTAATCCAAATAAGGATCACGATGAAGCAGAAGCCTATCCAGGTTTCATTGATACAAGGCAAGAGATAATGCTGGATCAGGCACCAGTTTGTTCTGTTTTACATTTTATGCATTAATTTGTAAATGCAGACAGTGCTTTAATATTGTAAATGGGATAAGTGTTTCATAAAATAAACTATAATAAATTTCAAAATGACAATATAAGGTGCAGGTAAGCACAGTAAGTAGTGCAAATTCAGTACTTTGATAGTGGCAACATTTTTGATTCAGTTTGGATTGAGAACATTGCCAATTAAATATGCTGACCAGGAGGCAGCATTGCTCAAAAATTAGGTCATCCTCTTTTTATGATTTATTAGCATGCTATTCATAATCATTAGATATGTGCCCAAGTCATTTTATATATAGCGATGTTACTGTTTTTATACATTGAAACAGCAATCTAGATTGAAAAATAAATTTATTAATGTTAATATTTGTTGCTTCATCCTAATTGCTAAAATAATGATAATGGAAATAAAATTATAAACCAAATAAATGCATCTAAGTAATACCCATTAAAAACATAACCCACAATTCTGTATTTTAAGTTAAATATTTTTTTCATAAGTGTACAGTGTAGTGGTGCTTTTAAAATTGCACCTCTCCCAGAACCATAAAATTAAATTATTCGGCATTGCCTTAAGGAGAAGTATACAACCAGAATTCTAAATTAACTTGAATATTGCTTCAGTTTAAGTGCAGCAAGCACCATTCATAATTAAAATTTGCATATACAAAAAAGAAAAGTCAGCTCACATTAAAGTCAATGAGTGATGTTTCCAATTTTCACATCTTCTTTTGGTAATGCACTAGTAATGATCTTTTAGCTTGCCTGTGTTCAGAAACAAAATGATTAAATGCACTAGCATCCTGCTAATTAGAAGGTTATCCCCAATTTTTTGCCCACAAGAAAAGGTAATCTTTTTGGAAACCACATCTCACAAGAAATATGCAACTTTCTTGGGGGTTTTGGTATTTTTTTGTAATACTATTTATTGTGCTTACAGAACTGTGCTGTTTTCTATGCTTGCTCACTAATGAGAGTGAAACTGTCAGGATGTACTTAGAGACAAGGTAATACCTGTGTTTGTTTTGGTCCAACGTAGCTGTTTTGAGGGGACCACAGAAATACTAATGTGTAATGTTAAATGTTAGAAATTAAAAGTAAAAAGAAATCCAGCAGTTCATCAAAACTGACATCATACCTCATATGCAACTTGGAACGAAGGTTTAGTGTGTGCTGGTGGATCAGTTGCTGTCTGCTGGACTCAGTCATGATGGCATCTAACATGTTATCAGCTATGAACAGACTGAAAAACTCTGGATATTGTAGGGCTGTCATGGTTGACACGTCTCTGCAACATCGCATGGAAATCAAGGACTGTGCCTCTGGATTGGCAGACCAGGATGGTGGTCCCCCTCTTTAAGAAAGGGGACCAGAGGGTGTGTTCCAACTACAGAGGGATCACACTCCTCAGCCTCCCTGGAAAAGTCTATTTGGGGGTTCTGGAGAGAAGGGTCCGTCAGATAGTCGAACCTCAGATTCAGGAGGAACAGTGTGGTTTTCGTCCTGGTCGCGGAACAGTGGACCAGCTCTACACCCTTAGCAGAGTCCTGGAGGGTGCATGGGAGTTTGCCCAACCCGTCTACATATGTTTTGTGGACTTGGAAAAGGCGTTTGACCTGTCCCTTGGAGAATCCTGTGGGGAGTGCTCCGGGGGTAAAGGGTACCGGACCCCCTGATAAGGGCTGTTTGGTCCCTGTACAACTGGTGTCATACTTGGTCTGCATTGCTGGCAGTAAGTCGAACCTGTTTTCAGTGAGAGTTGGACTCCGCCAGGGCTGCCCTTTGTCACCAATTCTGTTCATAACTTTTATGGACAGAATTTCTAGGTGCAGCCAGGGTGTTGAGGGGGTCTGGTTTGGTGGACTCAGGATTGGGTCACTGCTTTTTGCAGATGATGTTGTCCTGTTTGCTTCATCAGGCCGTGCTCTTCAGCTGTCTCTGGATTGGTTTGCAGCTGAGTGTGAAGCGGCTGGGATGGGAATCAGCACCTCCAAATCCGAGACCATGGTCCTCAGCCGGAAAAGGATGGAGTGCCCTCTCAGGGTTGGGAGCGAGATCCTGCCTCAAGTGGAGGAGTTCAGGTATCTCAGGGTCTTGTTCATGAGTGAGGGAAGAATGAAGCGTGTGATCGACAGGCGGATTGGTGCGGCATCCGCAGTGATGCGGGCTCTGCATCGGTCTGTCATGGTGAAAAAGGAGCTGAGCCGTAAGGCAAAGCTCTCAATTTACCAGTCGATCGGTGTTCCTAACCCCACCTATGGTCATGAGCTATGGGTAGTGACCGAAAGAATGAGATGGCGAATACAAGTGGCTGAAATGAGTTTCCTCCGCAGGGTGTCTGGGCTCTCCCTTAAAGATAGGGTGAGAAGCTCAGTCATCCGGGAGGGGCTCAAAGTACAGCCGCTGCTCCTCCTCATCAAGAGGAGTCAGATAAGGTGGCTTGGGCATCTGATCAGGATGCCTGCTGGATGCCTCCCTGGTGAGGTGTTCCGGGCACATCTAACCGGGAGGAGGCCCAGGGGAAGACCCAGGACACGCTGGAGGGACTATGTCTCCTGGCTGGCCTGGGAACGCCTTGGGATTCTCCCAGAAGAGCTAGAAGAAGTGGCCAGGGAGAGGGAAGTCTGGGTATCTCTGCTCAAGCTGCTGCCCCCGTGACCCGATCTCGGATAAGCAGAAGAGGATGGATGGATGGATGGACAGACTGAAATACTCTAAATAAACTTCTGACCTTGATAAATCTGACTTGAGCCCTGGAGATCCAGTGAACAACCTCTTTGAAAGTTTTTAAATACTCTAGTCACATCATACACATTCAGAAGTGGCATTGTCATTTACTGTTTGTGTAAAATAATCATCTTTGTATGCTTCACTATCACTGGAACTAGAATCCACACTTATAGAGCAAATTATTAGGAACACTGTTTTGCTCTCAAAACAATCTCAGTTGTTTGTGGCATGGATTCCAAAAGATATTGGTAACATTCCTTTAAGATTCTGGTCCATGTTGACATGACTGCATCATGCAATTTCTGCAGATTTGTCAGCTGCACATTGATGCTGTGAATCTCCCGTTCTACTACATCCAAAGGCATTCTATTGGATTCAGATCTGGTGACTGGGAAGGCCACTGAAGAATGCTAAATTCATTGTCCTGTTCATGAAACCAGTTTGAGATGATTTTTGCTTTGTGACAAGGTGCATTATCATGATGGAAGTAGCCATTAGAATATGGTACTTTGGAATGTACACGGTCAGCAACAATACTCAAATAGGCCATGGCATTCAAGTGATGATTGATTGGAATTAACGGGCCCAAACAGTGCTAAGAAAATATTTCCCATGCCATTACACTACCACTACCACCATCTTGGACTGTAGACACAACGCAGGTTGTGGGAAAGGATTCTTAGCTGTTGCCACCAAATTCTGACTCGATCATCTATTTGTCTCAGTAGAAATTGAGATTCATTAGACCCAGCTGCAGTTTTCCAGTCTTTAGCTGTACAGTTTTGACAGGCATCTGCCCACTGCAGGCTCAGGTGTCTGTATTTGGACTGATAGGAGTGGAACCTGATGTGGTCTTCTGCTGTTGTAGCTTATCTGCCTCAAAGTTCGACGTGTTGTGCATTCTGAGATGCTTTTCTGTTCACCAGTTGTACAGATTGGTTGTCTGAGTTACCTTAGTCTTCTTGTCAGCTCAAAACAGTCTGACCTTTCTCGTCTGACCATTCTCATCTACAATGTGTTTCTGTCCATAGAACTGCCACTCACTCAATGTTTTTTGTTTTTCTTACCATTCAGAGTAAACTATAGAAACTGTTTTGTGTGAAGAAACAGCAGTTATACAATTAATCAAACTAGCCTGTCTGGCACCAACAATCAGGCCATAGTCGAAATCATTGAGATCCTGTTTTTTTCACATTCTGGTGTTTGATGCGAAAATTAACTGAAGCTGTTAGTCTGTATCTGCATGATTTTATGTGTTGTGCCGCTGCCACATGACTGGTTGATTAGACACTGTAACTGCATGTATAAGCAGGAATATACAGTAGGTGTTCCTAATAATTTAGTCAGTGAATCTATCACACTGTCACCATTACCACACAATAGATCTTTCTTCTTCTTCTTCTTCTTCTTCACACGAATGAACACTCTTTAGCCCCTATCCAATTTGGCTACCTCAAATGCTGTTCCAACAGCCACCTGTCCTTCACCAGCTGCTATTCACTAGAGATGAGTAAACTCAGGGATGGTGGTGTGTGTGTGATTAGTAGTGGATGATTTATATTGGGGATAATGGGAAAATGTTGCAGAGAAATTGATTAGCCAGTCTAGGGACAGGAATATTTCTTTGAAAAAAAAAGGGCAAATACTTGTTTCTAAATTTTGATTAATTTCATGGCCCCTGTAACCCACTAAGCCCTGGCCATGCATTAATCCAGCAATGGCAACTGTATATAAGAATGAGTAGATACATTGAACTGAATATGGATAAAATATTTTGTCAGAAAGCTAAAGCATGTTACCACAGTTAAATTAAAAGTAAGTAACACAGGAATACTGGGTTCAGAGATCAAATAAAGCCTCAAAAAGGGGCAGACAGAAATTTTTAGGGAAGGTGATTCCCAGATGGTTGAATGACACACTGAGCAGAGAAGGCTTTGAATCGGGTTGAATAGCTGAACCAAAGGTTGTAGCTAGGTTGATTTTAAATCACTCGGTTGATTAATGAAACATTGAACATCTTATTCAGGTAAGGTTTTAAATGAAGAGGACTATAAATCCTTAACAAAAACTACTGGCTGCAGTACAGAATACAATAAAATATCCAAATACATTACAAACCGTGCAGGAGCATTAATTGTTTCAATATATGAAAGTTCAGCTTCAGTTCTCTAAGGGATGCATAGGTTTAGGCTTCAGTTCATGTCACCCTGAAGTTAGGCGAGTCATCTTTGCATTTTTGACTTTAACTGTAGGAGGAACTCTTAGTATGACTCCTTAATACAAAATTGCCCCCAGGGCATGTCAAAGCAATGTACAGTGGAAAACCATTGTAGCTTTTAGCAGAGGTTAAGTTAAGTGAGAAGTTGGAGAATTAAACGGAAGCAGAATAGTCTGATAAATAAGGATGGAAGCAAGTGAGGCAGTAGAAAACAAGAAGCCATCAAAAACACTGTCATTAAACAGAGAAGTGATAAGAAACTACAATAAAGGCAGGACAAAAAGAAACATCACAAATAAAAAATGGAACATCCATCCATCCATCAAGAACCAGAAAAAAATATTTAAAGTGAGTATGTGTGAAAAAAACACGTCTCAAAGTGACCACTGTTGAAGATGTCTTTATTGTCACAACAAAAGTGATGTTTCCTGATATCATAACACATATGGCCACAATGAAGGGAAAAAAGATATAGTATGAAATTTCATGGTAAGAATGCAGATATGTCTGGATCATTGAAAAATATGTAATAGGAACCGATAATATTTAGCCACCTCATAAGAGAATATAAAGCCTGGGTGAGATAAGACTACATCATACAGTACAAAGCAGCCTAATAGTGAGATGCAATAAAGTCTAATACTTTGCTTAGATTTCATGATATAGTGAATAAATCAAACTAGCAAAATAGAGGCTACATGGTATAGAGTTTTAAACATATAGCAAAAGACAATGGAAACACATTGGTGAGCCAAATTAATATACAGAAGGTGGGAACATTTTATTTTTTTAAGAAATATTGGTTTTGGCAAGGCCAAAATTTAAATAGACTTGAGGCTCCTTATACACTTTTTCATAATCTTCTTTGAAGTTTAAGCTGCCAACTTTCAGATTTAAATGAAGATGGAGTCAAATCTTTTTTTAATCTGTTTTTATTCAAATAAAAAACAATCCAATCACAAAAAAGTAAAAAAAAAAAAAAAAAGAAAGTTCAATAATATTAGTTTATAGGTTCATTAATTTCCTGACTCAGAGAGCTATACAATAAGCCCCATTTAAAATAAATAGAAAGGTTCACCCCAGGCTTAGTTTATAATTGCATCATTTTTTTTCAGCCAGATTCCAAAGAAAATCTCTGAATTAATAAAGAAAACTTGATTTTCACCAATTTGAGATTATATAGAACAGGGGTCTCCAATCACAGTCCTGGAGGGCCGCAGTGGCTGTAGGTTTTTGCTCCAACCCAATTGCTTAATAAGAAACACTAATTGCTCAAGTAACACTTCTGCTTCACTTTAGTTGTCTCGCTCATTAAGATTTTGAATGCTTATTGCTTATTTTCATCTTAAACAGCTGTATTCATTCAGTTTTTAATGGATCCTAATTAGCAATAACATGCGAATGACAAAAGAGACCAGCATTTCTCCATTTGGCTTGTTACCATTTATGCCAGTGTGTATTTATCTTGCATTATTTGGTTTAATTAAATACTTGGAAGGAAAGTAAAGAGAAAAAAGTGAATGATTGAGAATTGCTCATCCATTTTAGCCTTCAAATCATTTGGATGATATCCTTAGATAGGGGAAGAAAGTCTAGGACAGGGGTAGGCAACGTCGGTCCTGGAGTGCCACAGTATGTGCAGGTTTTTGTTCCAACCCAGTTCCTTAACGAGAACTCAATTATTGCTGATGAAGCACATATTGCTTAAGTGACATTTTAATGCTTCATTTTAGTGGTCTCGCTTGTTAAGGTTCTCCAACCTTAATTGCTTATTTCAATCTTAAACTGCTGCATTCAGTGTTTTAATTGCTCCTTATTAGCAATAAGATGTAAAAGACAAAGCAGCCAGCAGTTCTCCAGCTAGCTTTTTTCCAATTACATCTGTGTGTGTTCATCATGCACGGTTTGATTTAATAAAACACTTAATAGAAAAATGTGACAGACTGAAAATGATCTGTTTTAGGCTTCAAATCATTTGGATGATATCCTTGGAAAGGAAAAAAATCTACGATATAAGAGCGTTACATTGCACAGACTAACAAGCCATAAAATTAAATAAGGTCTGAGATTGGCAAGGATTGGTTTCTAATTAAGCAATTGGGTTGAATGAAAACCTGTAGCCACTGCGGCTCACCAGGACTGACATTGCCTACCCCTGTTTTACATCTTATTGCTAATAAGGAGCAATTAAAACACTGAATGCAGCAGTTTAAGATTGAAATAAGCAATTAAGGTTGGAGAACCTTAACAAGCGAGACCACTAAAATGAAGCATTAAAATGTCACTTAAGCAATATGTGCTTCATCAGCAATAATTGAGTTCTCGTTAAGGAACTGGGTTGGAACAAAAACCTGCACATACTGTGGCACTCCAGGACCGACGTTGCCTACCCCTGGTCTAGGATATGAGAATGACCTGACATAGCAGAGTTAAAGCACTAACAAGCCATGAAATTAAATTATTGGCAGAATTGCTTTCTAATTAAGCAACCGGGTTAGAACAAAAGCCTGCAGCCACTGCGGCCCTTCAGGACTGTGATTGGAGACCCTTGATATAGAACATCAGTTTCCCAGTGAGTTATAGAAAGTAGATTGGGATTCTGCTTGTTGAACAGAATCAGTCAGTGCAAGTCATGTGGTATAGGATATTACAACAAATTAGTCGTGGCAAAGTGCTACTCCGAATATTCCTATTATTGTAGATCCAAGTCTCTATGAGATAAATATATAAATTTCTTCCTAAAATGGTTTGACTGTAGAACATTCCCAAATCCCCACAACGCAGTCACTTGATTACATCACTTACAGGTTGATCTTGTCCTAGCTACATTTTAGACAAGACAGACACCGATAGAGAATTTTTAGTTTAATTTTGGTATATTTGACATGTATTGAAATAGAACCAGAATGTAATTTAAGAAAGGTTGAATTCCATTTTTTTTCTAATATTTTATTTGAAAGATCCTTTTCCCATTTTTCCTAATATCTGCAAGGTACAAATTCATTAAAATCTGTTGATATGCTGAGGAGATGCTATATGGATCCTCATCCAAACTAGCAAGTGTAGCGGGAAGATAAAGGAAATTGGGTAGGTTGATCAATTTTCTAATTTGTATATAGATTAAAAAGTGTGTCACTGGCAGATTCAATTTGGGACATTACCGTTCAAAAGACATAAATACATTATCAATATAGACATCTGTCAATGTCATGATACCTAATGATCCTCCAATTAGGTATCATAGACTTCCACAGACTGGATGCTGCATAGTTGGAAGAAGGCTTTAAGAAGAGGTTATCATGTGTAGAGGCAACAGGTATGAGATTCACTGTCTTGAAATTTGTCACGCATCAATTTGATGTCTTTAATAAATGGTGAACCACTGCATTGCCTGTAAATTAATTGCCTGCGCACTAGATCACCCAGCAAAAACTACAGAGTGGATTTGGAGCACAACCTTGGCTCACCAACCCAAACTATTTCCATGAACGTTTTTCATTTTACAATATTTCATTGTACGAATATTTGTAGCCTAGTAATAGGTGAGGTATAGCCATGGCGCCTTGAGCTTCAGACCTCTAGAGAATGGCTTTAATGTATGGTCATTTTGAATTCCTGATAAATGAGATTACAATTCTTCAGTACCTTTTGCTCTCTCCCTGAACCCCAGCGGTCGGTTTAAAATACACAGATTGGAGAATATGAGGGTGGGTGTAGCCTTTGCAGCACAGGATTCTGCCACTATTAATTTATTATACACGTCTGGCTCCTCAAGACTAGTCAGCAAGTACAGTGATCAAAAACAAGACTTGATGGACAAACCATTCATTATCCAAAACATTAGAATTTTGAGGATTCCAAAGAGCAATACCTTTCTTAATAGCTAACACAGAGTAAAGGTATGAGTGCATACCTCACCTAGATTTTTTTGCCAACAATGCATCCTGCTAAGATTTTTAAGAAAAACTTTGTTTAAAGGCCAGACCTCAACACCAGAAAAACACCTACCGTATATTGTACATTAGTTGGGTACCACAGGATGAGTCACATTTTTAAGAGACTTTTCAGCTGTACACAGTTTTGTAAAAAGCTTGCTCTCAGTTGGACCAGGTTAATGAGAGCATCTCTGATCTTTGCAGTTCAAAATCACTGCCCCTACTTTGAGCACCTCCTTCATGAGGTTTCTAAATCTGAGTCGTTTAATTATTCCCACCATATTTATGCAAAATTCACTCATGGTTTTTGCCAGACATATATATCATACTACTAGCTTCAGTGAGACTACTTGCTGAGCAGAGTAAAAGAAGTTGCCCTCTAGGCGCTACAGAATCTGTGATATGTTAGGGAGATATTATATTTCTTGATTAGTACCGTTATTTTAAAATGAGGAGAGAAGCTTATGTTTTTGCTGTTGCTCTACATATGGGTCATACATGTTAAGATGTCCATGGTACATAGCAGTTCTCTGCAAGTTCTCTACAAAGAATCTTATCTTTCTGGCTTTTTAAGAAACATGTTTTAGGCTGTCCAGGCCTTTAACTGAAATAAACATTAGCTCTACCATACCAAGGTAAAATACCAGCTTGCCTGAATTCACACCATCAGGCCTCATTTACGTACATTTATTTAGTGATCTATAAATGATATTTACATGTCATGATTGGTTTCAAACTCATACAGCTTATGCAGTAGTAAGTTAAATTACCCAAGGTAGTTTAAACACTGGGACAGAGTCCAAAATGTTAAAATTGACAATAGTCAATATGCTATACCATCTATAATAGCTGAAAAGGTGAGATAAGCTTGGGATCTGACAGAGTAAGATTTAAGGAGTGGGTGAGAGTCAGTGATGGGTGAACATCATAACCAAAGATGGTGCAGCCTTAGTTTAAGACATGATTGGGGATAATAGGGCAGGACATTCTATGCTGTCTACAGTCTTTAGACATCTGTTAGTCACTTACCTTAATAAAGTCTTACTTTATTACTTCATTGGCTGCATATCAATAAGTGACTAACAGATGCACTATAGCAAGCCCTTACAGGCCCTCTTCTAAAGTTTTACCAGAAATGCATTTGTATGTCAAATAAGCTGTAAAAATTGACTAAGCCCACCTTCAGAATACAGCATGTGACAGTTCAGTTGGTGCTCAACATCAGATCTTCAATTAGAGCTCACTGATTCCCATCTGTGCTAACCAGATCCAATTGGATTTAAAGATATCTGATTAGTTTAACACACCAATTAAGCACACTTCATTACTGCCTTTGGCTGTTTATGAAATACACTTACTGACTCACACAGAGCTCTTTTCCTGTGGTTTTATTTTTCCATTTCTTTTTCCACAAAGAAAGCCTGATATTTGTTTTTTCACTTGCCTGTATAATATAAAAAATTCTAAAAATATATTTTTAAAAACAAATGAGTTTCAAAGAGTACAAAACCACTCATTAAAAAACATTAAAAAGAAATATAAGCAAGTGGTCAAACAGGAAAAGCTTGTGAGCAAAAGTAGAGATGCTCCGATCAGTCGGCCAACAATTACAATCGGACTATTTTAACTAACAAAAGACTTGATTGGTGATCGGTAAATTGACTGATCATAAAAAAAAAATAATCTTTTCAGCTCCTACTTTTCTAAGCTTTACAGGAAATTATGTTATCCTTTACGCAAGGTATCTTTGTTTTTTTTTTGCAGAAAACTTCCCACAATGTAAAAAAGAGTAGCCACTGGAAGCTTGTTCTATTAGTGAATGAGAGGCAATTGGCATATTAGTCTTTACATTAAAGAAAGTGGAGTAATAAACTGAAAAAAAGTAGTTGGAGAAGTTGTCCTGTGCAACTAGACAAACTGCAAGACAAGCTATTTTAGGAATTCACGTCTTTATTTTATCCTTTAAATTAAAACAGACACCACTTGATTTCTGATCACCACCTGGTGGTGAGTTGGCTTCGATGGTGGGGGAGGATGCCGGTCAGGCGTGGTAGGCCCAAACGTGTTGTGAGGGTCTGCTGGGAACGTCTGGCAGAGCCCCCTATCAGAAGTAGCTTCAACTCCCACCTCCGGCAGAACTTCGACCATGTCCCGAGGGAGGTGGGGGACATTGAGTCCGAATGGGCCATGTTCCGTGCCTCTATTGTTGAGGCGGCTGACCGGAACTGTGGCCGTAAGGTGGTCGGTGCCTGTCGTGGCGGCAATCCCCGAACCCGTTGGTGGACACCGGCGGTGAGGGATGCCGTCAAGCTGAAGAAGGAGTCCTACCGGTTCCTTTTGTCCTGTGGAACTCTGGAGGCAGCTAATAGGTACCGGCAGGCCAAGCGGAATGCAGCTTCGGTGGTTGCTGAGGCAAAAACTCGGGCATGGGAGGAGTTTGGGGTGGCCATGGAGAACGACTTTCGGACGGCTTCGAGGAGATTCTGGTCCACCGTCCGGCTTCTCAGGAGGGGGAAGCAGTGCAGTGTCAACACTGTATATGGTGGTGATGGTGCGCTGCTGACCTTGACTTGGGACGTTGTGGGTCGGTGGGGGGAGTACTTCGAAGACCTCCTCAATCCCAATAACATGCCTTCCAATGAGGAAGCAGAGCCTGGGGACTCGGAGGTGGGCTTCCCCATCTCTGGGACTGAGGTCACCGAGGTGGTCAAAAAACTCCTTGGTGGCAGGGCCCCCGGGGGTGGATGAGATACGGCCGGAGTTCCTCAAGTCTCTGGATGTTGTAGGGCTGTCTTGGTTGACACGTCTCTACAACATCGCATGGACATCAGGGACAGTGCCTCTGGATTGGCAGACCGGGGTGGTGGTCCCCCTCTTTAAGAAGGGGGACCGGAGGGTGTGTTCCAACTACAGAGGGATCACACTCCTCAGCCTCCCTGGAAAAGTCTATTCGGGGGTTCTGGAGAGGAGGGTCCGTCGGATAGTCGAACCTCGGATTCAGGAGGAACAGTGTGGTTTTCGTCCTGGTCGCGGAACAGTGGACCAGCTCTACACCCTTAGCAGAGTCCTGGAGGGTGCATGGGAGTTCGCCCAACCAGTCTACATGTGTTTTGTGGACTTGGAAAAGGCGTTCGACCGTGTTCCTCGGGGGATCCTGTGGGGGGTGCTCCGGGAGTATGGAGTACTGGACCCCCTGATAAGGGCGGTTCGGTCCCTGTACAACCGGTGTCAGAGCTTGGTCCGCATTGCCGGCAGTAAGTCGAACCCATTTCCAGTGAGAGTTGGACTCCGCCAGGGCTGCCCTTTGTCACCGATTCTGTTCATAACTTTTATGGACAGAATTTCTAGGCGCAGCCAGGGTGTTGAGGGGGTCCGGTTTGGTGGACTCAGGATTGGGTCACTGCTTTTTGCAGATGATGTTGTCCTGTTTGCTTCATCAGGCCGTGATCTTCAGCTCTCTCTGGATCGGTTCGCAGCTGAGTGTGAAGCGGCTGGGATGGGAATCAGCACCTCCAAATCCGAGACCATGGTCCTCAGCCGGAGAAGGGTGGAGTGCCCTCTCAGGGTTGGGAGTTAGATCCTGCCTCAAGTGGAGGAGTTCAAGTATCTCGGGGTCTTGTTCACAAGTGAGGGAAGAATGGAGCGTGAGATCGACAGGCGGATCGGTGCGGCATCCGCAGTGATGCGGGCTCTGCATCGGTCTGTCGTGGTGAAAAAGGAGCTGAGCCATAAGGCAAAGCTCTCAATTTACTGGTCAATCTATGTTCCTACCCTCACCTATGGTCATGAGCTATGGGTAGTGACCGAAAGAACGAGATCGCGAATACAAGCGGCTGAAATGAGTTTCCTCCGCAGGGTGTCTGGGCTCTCCCTTAAAGATAGGGTGAGAAGCTCAGTCATCCGGGAGGGGCTCAGAGTAGAGCCACTGCTCCTCCGCATCGAGAGGAGTCAGATGAGGTGGCTCGGGCATCTGATCAGGATGCCTCCTGGACGCCTCCCTGGTGAGGTGTTCCGGGCACATCCAACCGGGAGGAGGCCCCGGGGAAGACCCAGGACACGCTGGAGGGACTATGTCTCCCGGCTGGCCTGGGAACGCCTCGGGATTCTCCCGGAAGAGCTAGAAGAAGTGGCCGGGGAGAGGGAAGTCTGGGCATCTCTGCTCAAGCTGCTGCCCCCGCGACCCAACCTCGGATAAGCGGAAGAGAATGGATGGATGGATGGACCACTTGATTTTGGACAGCGTGCTTGTTTAACTTGCAGCAGCTTACACTTTCAATTGGAAAAAGAAAAGACATAGACAAATTTGAAATTGCTGCTTAGTAAACAATAGGCTTTTTTTTTTTTAAGATTTGTACTGTGTTTATTACTTGTTGCTGTGTGTCATACAACATAAGTTTTCTGAAGAAGTAAGTCTCTCTATTATATAAAAAAATCCTGGGATGAGATGAGACTTTTTAGCCTGGGACGAGACGTGACTTTTTCAGAGAAATACTTGCAAGTCCCGCGAGACGAGACCTTGTACCAAGAGATTTAACCACGCCCGGGGCTGGAAATAAATGACAAAGAGTAGAAGACAAAGTAGAACATCATAAAGAGGTTCAAAAACATTGGTGCGATACACATGCAGAGCAGGTTAGAGATAATGAAAGTACTAAAATTCAAAAGTCTCAAAAAAATTATGGTAAAGATCACATTAGCGCAAACAAACTGAAATTGTTACTCGGTGAAATAATGGAACAGCGGAAAAAGATCAAATATATTGTTTGGATTTAAACTTTAAGTCGGAGACTTGTAAATCGTCTAATTCATGTTGCCATAAGGGAAAAGTACTGTTTCTTCCCAATGAAGTGGTGTATCCACAAGAATTAAAAGATACATGAGCGGTAGACTTGCGAAGTGGCTGGTGCGTAGCACAGGCCGGGAGGGTTGGCGAGCGAAGTGAGCAGGACACAAAGCCCCTAGTACTACATAATTAAAATGGTATTCCATATTTTATAATTAACACCTAAAGAATTACGAATGTGTACTTGGGGCGGAGTGGTGGCTCTGAGGCTAGGGATCTGCATTAGCAATAAGAAGGTTGCCAGTTCAAATCCTGTAAACACCAGAAGTGACTCTACTTCGTTAGGCCCATGCAATTGCTCTATCCTGGGTATGACGTTAATCTGCATCCAGCCCTGCAAGCAGGTCCTCCAACTTGCAGGGAAAACCCGGTTGCTGGTAGCAGGATTGGCACTCCTGCCACTGTGAAAAACCTCATACTGTTTTGGTGTGGTGCTGAAGTGTCACACATTGCATGACTGCACTTGGGTCCCAATCCGGTTGGTTTGTCATGTAGTGGGTGCAGCAATGCACTGTAATCAGCGTATGCACTCAACCTCTAGTTGATACAGTGAAGAAAAAAACACACCTGTATAAACACAGAAAATGTCAATTTTAAGAGCAAAAAGCTGTAACAGTGCATTTAATGATTTAAAATGATTAAAATGTTTAAGTGCATGTATATTTACATTTAAGCAGTGTTTAATTGCCAATATCAAGGAATTGATAATGTGAGAAAATATATTTGTTTTTAGAGAAATGGGGAAAAGTGCTGTTTTTAATTATGCCTTGTTTCAGATAGGTACATTACAGAAAAAAAACAAACAATATGACAGCTTCTAATTATGAGAAGCATGTTATTTTCTTTTATGCTATATGTATGAATATTTTTGCACATATTTTATTATGTTTAAAGTATGTATTTTATTTATTTTAGCATTTTAGGGTCAATGTGGTCTACAGTTTAATCATAAAAATACACTTTAATATAGGACATAAAACTTCTATATGTCTGGTTAGGCAGGAGATTAGTGTAAAAAGATTTTAAAGGGATAAAGAAAAAAAAAATCAGAATCATTATCAGAATCAGCCAATCAAGTAACATGAAATGTGTGATCGGTATCGGCCTTAAAAAACCTGTCTGGAGCTTCCCTAAGGAAAAGATAAAATCAATTCAATAATGTCATCCCATTGAGAAAGGTATTTAACACTGTGGAGCATTTATGGGTCCTTATAATCGTAAGCTGGGACATATGCCTATGCTGCAAAAGTTCAAGAAAATTAGCTGAAAACTGAGAATGAAATCTAACACTTTGCTTAGATTTGAAAATAATGCACGGCAACAAGTTTTCTGTTAGTTCGATCGCATGTGAATGTGATTTATGCTGTGTTATTGCCACAATTTAAGTTCCCCACTCTATTACTGATCATTCAAACTGATGTGTGCTTTTGGTTGTGGATGCAGCATGCTTAAGTGCTTTTCCGTTACAGTTTTGAAGGGGTAAACTCACAAGGGCCTGTCACTAGTGAAAAATAAACTAAATTGAAAATTACTTTTGATTTTGGATTTTGGAAGTGTTGTGAATGAGAAATCATGGACGTAGCACTCAAAATTCTCTATTTTTCATGTCAATGTGTCAATATTTATATTTATTATCAATAATTACAACTAACCACAGCAATGTTAATGACCTTGCACTCTGTCCAGGTTGTATCCTACCTTGTGGCCAATGCTGCCAGGATAGGTTTGATCCCTCCATGTTTCATAACTTGTATTAATCAAGAAAATTAATTACATGCACAAAATAAGAACTAAATTCTTTCTCTGTCTCTTTGTGTTGTGCCAATACCAGGTTAAGGAAGTGTCTAAATTGGCAGTTTGTTGTAGCGAGTGGCAAAGATTGATAAAAGCCTTACTTATGGCTTTCCAGTAGAATAATGAAAGCCAAAACACAAAGTAAAAGGCCAGAACACAAGTCATTAGATCAATAAGCAAGTTCAAAAGCGAAAGCCAAAATGGTAATCAAACCAAAGTTAGGACGGTTTCAAACTACATGACTAAGTTTCAAATTACACGACTCAACGCAACCTCTAGTCAAAAAGCATGTCAAAGTTAACAGCTTCTAAAACTCGGTGCCTCAAGGGGTGTTAAATTACATGACTAGGCATAGCAGAGGGTGACTTACTACACAATTCTCTCAAAAATGTTCTTCATGGTTACAAGTCTGATATTGTGCCTGTCAAGCATGTAAGTTTCAGGAGTGTCTCATGGGTTCCTGCTTGGGGAAAAACAGGGGGAAGATGGAGGATGCAGCACATGTACTAACTACTCTTCTATTTCCATCCTTAGAATGGAGGAACACCCACTAGAATATCTCAGATATCATTTCTAGGAGAACACTGACGACCAACTGTCTTCTATCCACATAGCCATATAAACCACAACCTGACCAGAATTTGGCATTCAGTATGGAACCAGCTACCCAAGGGTTCAGACTTGACTGTCATGAAACCGCTGAACCATGGTTGAAAATAGACAGAATTGCTTAATTTGAAGTTTAACAAATTATTTTTCATTGTTTTTACTCCAGACATTAAACAGGTCATCGTCCAGGATTCCCAACTCTTAACCTTCTATTGTTTGATTCTGTCATGCCTAGAAAAGTACCATGATGTTACCTCTGTTTGGCAGTCAATTAATGCAGAACATACCAGAATAAAAGGTGGAGCACTGCATGAAAGTGAACAAACAAAAAACATCAAACACACATGTGGTGGCTCCAAGGTTCAACTAGTCTCTCTTCCATTTGCACAATCAAAACACTTTTCCTCCCAGTTTTTGGACAATGTATGCATTGCACTTCCAGTTGAGTACTCATTGGGTGTTGTATCTTGCACACCCAAGAGCCCACCCCTAAAACTCACTATTAGAAAATCAAACCACTTCTGCCAAATCAAGTCAGAGAGAGTTGTAAGGGCTGTTAAAGAGTTCTAAGGCTAACTGCTGGCAGTGTCTCACTGCACAAATGCAAAAAATGGGTGCTCTTCTTGTCTGTAGCTCACTGTGATTTTGTTAAGATTATGTAAACGAAGGTCACAACTGAAAATCATGGGAAAAATCATGTAGTATGGCACCTGCTTAAGACAGAAGCGGACTTTTTTCCTAAGTAAATGATTTGCTCCAGTAATGTGACACTGTTCCTTTAGTACATTAGTTTGAGTGCAGCTGAAAGAATGCAGTCCTTTCATACATCAGGACTACCCTGATGTCATGGGTCATATACACAAATGTGCCTAAAAACACAAAGAAACACAGCATTCAGACACACAAAATGGCAGGGTCCATGGAAACAAACAAGCAAAATGATAATACTATGGATATTTGAATTGAGACAGAGCTTCTAGATATAAAAGAAAGGACAAGAGGATAAGAGAAACAAAAAGAAGTAGATCTAAATAGAAAGTCATTGGAGAAGCAAGGATAACAAATACCAGGAAAAGCAAGACAGAATAATCATCAAACTGAAGAACATTAAGTTAACATCGAGGCTAAAGGTACCCAGCAATAAGGTCCTAATATTGACTTTTTAGTGAATTGTGAATTGTTTACATGATGATTCAGTGAAAAAATACCTATGCTTGATGAAACTACTGATCGAAGAAGAGTTGTGCCTGTTATTACTGGCTTTATAGAGGAATAAAAAGGAGAAGGATGAGTGTTCATGTTTTCTTATATACTGCTCTGTATTGTCCAAAGCTATCTGCAGTTTCATTTCATGAATTTGTCATCATCTAAGCAGCTTGAAACGAAGAATCATGCAGGTGCCTATATCTCCTCACTTCTGCCAACTGTGTCTGCTAAATATTCGCCATTTTGGATATGCGGTGCCATTTTCGAAACCCCTCAATGTGAGGAAAAATTCCATTTTGCATTTATCGTTTAGGGCAACGATGCCTATTGTCATTGTGGTAGCTGGAAGATGCAAAGCATGATGTCATCGGGGGACTGTACATATGATCTTGGCATTCTGTCCATTCATGTACAAGTTGCTGGGTATTGATTAAAAACCTTAGTATCTTTGGTATTGCAAATTACAATTGAGGCAGTTGGGATGTTTTTTTGTGCTTCTTCTTAACTATGATTTCTGGAAGTCTTATTGGACTTTAGTGATCAAATCTCTTTGCTGTTGTTTTTCGACTTTGATTTTTGGGTTCGTCCCCTGACCCTGGTGTTCATTTGCCTTTTCAGATTTCATTTTCCCCACTATAGGGGTACAGCTAGACATCTATTATTAAAAACAGTATTGAAAAAAATGAGCTACAAGGAGAATAAATGTAGCATTTAATTTAAATTTAGTGTTGTTTGAGTGTGAAGAGGCAGACATACTTGAACTCAAATACTGTACTACATGTTCTTGGTATTCCCTGTCCTGTTTTTAATTAGAGTTTTCTTTGATTTATTTAGCCTACATCAGGTACCAAAGTCTTTGAGACCAGTTTTGCATCAATTTGAATTGGATCAACGGTGGTAAAAAAAAGATAACTGCTACTGGTATTTGTTTACAGATTCAACAGTCACAGTGAAAAAGAAAGGAAGAAAGCTGTCAGTACAAAAACAACTCTATTAAAATAGATTTGGACTATTCAGACACCGTGAAGACTTAATTTAATTCCAGCTGAGTTGATCTGACACTAGAGATTTTGCAGAGTCCGTTTTATTTTCAGCAATAGTCAACAGCGTTATTAAATTGTCCTTTAAATAAAAATAAAAAAAAAGAAAACTTCAATGAATTTGTAACCTGTCAGTGAAGTGTGCTATCAGGTTTTCATTAGAAACTGACAAAGGTCCGATGTGTTGACTCAAGTTAAATGTTTGAAGTAGTCTTCAATATCACTCATCTAAAAGTAACACTTTTGCTTTGGTGTATGTTCCACAAAGTCTTGTATTTATTTTAAGCCAACACTTTTCTGTTCCTGCTTTTTAATAACCTGCTGCACATGTAGTCTGGGTGTGTGTTGGTGGAATTATGGGGGGGGGGGGGTCGCAAATGTGGAGCTTCAAATCACTCTTGTGAAACTCAGGTCAGTATCTCCAGATTGAGCAGAGTGAGGTCAGAGAACTACACAGCAGTGATTTCCTGCAGAGGCTCAGCTTTTAATTGAAACACAAATCTGATAAATATCAATTAAATGAACTACAGCTGCAGAAAACCCTGACTTAAACCTTCATCATGTCTCCACATTCTGTATATAAAAGATGCACATTTATTTGAATTCAGGCACTGCTGAGGTAAAGCATGTCATTTTCTTTTTGATGTGACTGAGCAGTTCCTGGGAGAGCTAAGCATGCTGCCGCACATTTGCACATCCTGTACTAAAAGCAAAATGCATGGTATCCTAAATGATTGCCCGTCTCTTTTCAGAAAGACCTTGATGAGGGATTATTAGAGGTGATCCTACTCTTGAGCTTTCTGATGTAGCCATTTGCATGTCAGCCCTCCCACACATGCAGAAGTTAATCAAAATCTTTCTATTTCTACACTGAAGAAGCTGTCACTTTTAGTGAAGCGGTGGGCAGGCCGCTACAGACCTTCACAGCTACGTCACTATAATGGCTTGGAGGCAGTCAGTAATGACTGCCATGGATGAGTAAACACCTACCCTATCACACTGCTGCCAGCAGGGATTTTGGGTTTATCTTTGTTTGTCGAAGCAATTATATGTTGTTCTTTATATATATATATATATATTTTTAGAAATACTAAGATTGTGTTTATCTATTAATCACACAAGTGAAAATAACTTTTAAAGCAACATTTATTTATTGTTTAAAATGCATATTCTTTGCAACAGACAGACAGACAAATGATTTGTATTTGTCATGTCAGCCGAGGGGCTATAGGATTCCAACCTATTCTGGAAGAATTTGCTTATTGTTAAACACAGACTTACCATGTTTATTGATTTCTGAAGTCGCCTAACAAATGTTAAATTGTGGGTCAGTATCAGTGTGGTGGTGCAATTACTGCCGCTCTCTGTGAGTCTAGAATCCAGGGGTTAAATCATGAACTCAGTTGATGAATTATGAGTTTGCAGTTGACATGTTTTCCTTATGTTAGCTTGGATTTTCCTAACACAGAGACGACCCTGTTATGTTAACTTGCAATTCCAGTTTGGCCCTGTGTGTGTGTGGTTGTGTGACTAAGTGGGACCTGCAATGGAATGGTCCTCTGTCCAGGACTGATTTTTGGTATGAGCATTCAATGGTGCCAGGACAGGTTCTAAACTTTTGTGATCCTGAGATGGATTAGGCAGAGTAGAGAATGCTATGCTATTTAATGTTGTATTAGGTTATATTACATCAATGTAATAAATGATACTACAATTAACAAATAAGTAATAAACATATGTTAGACCACATATATAGTTTCATACACAAATTAACCTAAAACAATAAAGTGAAGTCAGCAGTGGCCAGATACCAGTGAAGTTATGTTAATGATTGTTTTTAGGGATGTAATAACATACGGATATTATGAGATGGCGGAAAAAAATGTAACATCACGTCATGGAGTACATGCTAACATGACCTTCGTAAAACAACTGTAGGCTGTGACTGTCACCCTGTCGACTTACAAGGACTTCTTTCTGTGTGATCTGTAATGTCAGTGTCAACCTCCGGGCAACAGACAGGAGGATTTTTTGGTTTTGGTGCACTGCTCACAGAACTCACTTTTTCACTACATGCTGAATTTTGCATGTCTCAGAAGCTCTCACAATGGGATATTGTTCCACAAATTTTTTTTTGTATCAACTTGAAGGAGTACACACTAACATACGGCTCCACAACTGAAACAGGTTGTGATGGCATGTCCCTTCCCGAGCATGCACACAGATAACAGAATTAACAAAATGAAACCAAAAGACGGGCATGAGGACGTCCCACCAACTGTACCTTTGTGGTTGCTAATACCAGGATTGGACTTCTAACATGCGTGGGGCTGTTTTCTCATGCACCATCCTGCAGAACGGCAGTAGAAAGGACTTCTTTTTAATAAGCACCTTCAAGTTTTTCTTTTTCCAGCATGATACCAAGCTGCAGCAGTTGGGTGCATTTCTGATTAATTTGATGGATTACTTTTTAATCCAAGTTTAGAGAAGTATGTGGCATCATTCAGATAGCAGCATATTCAATTTTTACATCACGTGTTTTACTTATTTTACATTGTTAAATTATTTAGATTTTCCTGCATGACTCATGGAGAAAATTACTTCCAATATTTTAGTCAAATGTTGATTCTTTATAACATTTTTGGTTATACTATTGTTGTGAGTTTATAAGTGAAAAGAAAATGTAGTCAGTGATTGCGATTCAGCCGTGCAGCATTCTGAATTAATATCTGAGACTGACGAGCATCGCAGGCACTGTGCTATGGTGCTGTATGTTTGCCTTCAGGCACAAGTCTCTTTGTACTTCTCATAAAGCATTTTCATAACTTTTGTCTTTCCATACGGTTAGACTTGCTTCTAATGAAATCATCTCTGGGTGGAGCACTGGCAAGCCAATATCAGAACCCACAATGATAATTATTTATAAAAATAGTCCAGCATTCTGGAAAGATAAGAATCCACTTTGAATGCTGAAAGAGATCAACAGATCAGGAGCACATTAAAAGAATGAAGCAGGTTGATACCTTAGCCCACAAGTAGCCATGACAGCATCTGCTCTGTAGGCTCCAGTGCTTACATGCTGTTTTCAGAAAAATCAAAGAAATAAAATGTATACCTTTGAGACATTCCTGACAGTGTGGTTTTATTAAGCATGCAGCTAGTTTTGTAGGGTGTTGTGAATATAATCTTTCTGTTACCCTTACAGGGACTGAAATAAAGGACACAAAGGGCTTTTTGCCTCAAGCCAGAATCTTGACATATCTCTTGGCCAAGATGTTGCCAAACTAGAACAAGAACTATGACTGCCCTGACATGGCTTTACCCACCCATACTTTTTCAAAAGGGTCCCTGTACCACATCAGATTAGTCTGTAGTCCAGTGCAGAACAAGGAGCAGGCTAACACTTTATAAGAATGACAAGTTTAAAGAATCCCACTAGTAATTTACAGAGACCTTTCTTTTATCCAAAATCAAGTTTTAAAACGGATTTTCCTCATTGTGAGTCCTCACGTCTTTACCTCCTTTTCTTGTTTATATTTTACTAGCACCTAAAATAAACACTGTCATACGGATAAAGAATTTTTTTTTATGACTTCCCAAGTTCAATTTCATTGTGACATATACAAAGTACTGTGAAATTCTTACTTCCATGTCTGACCCACATGCAGCATGCTGCCAGTTACCAGCATCATGACCCGCAATTATTATTAGTCAAATGCCGACTTTAACTTGAGACCTCTGAATTTTTCCTTTCCTAACACTGAGTTGATTAAAAAGTAACCTAAAAATGTCAAAGATACTGGTTGATTATTGCAGTAAATATAGCGGAATCAAGAGTTTTCCTAAGGGTACGCACTCAGGGAAACAGAGTGCAATACAATATCACTTCTAAATGTGTTGTTTTGCTGTTCTTTATGAAGCAGATATTGTATAATATATGGTTAATTTTAGATTTTCTGCCTTATTTTGTTCACTAATAGTGACTCGGTGCAAATTGGTTGTGCTTTATTAGCCTTTGAAATAATATTTTCTCTTCCAGAGTCCTTAAGAATAAATGCTGTTGACCTGGATTTGGGTAATAACTCTCTGCTTATATTAAAAGATCATCTAAGTAACTTGAGAGATGAAATTAAAACAGAAAGAGAGCAGAAATGAAAACAAATCAGACATTCATATATTACCCACAACATCAAGATTCTTAAGGTAGGCATGTTTAATGGGAGAATTTATTTAAAAATAAAGGCTATGCTTTTTGAAAAATTATAAAAATCTTGATCTCTTTACTAGAAAAATAAAATGAGTACACTTTATTGTACTCAATGGTACATAACATAGTTGCTAAACCTAATGATATTTTTTCCTAAAATATAAACATTCTAGTTTATCTGTTTTTTGGCTGTTTTCTCAGATGGCCTTATCCAATTCAGTGTGGCGTGGAAGCATCCTAGCAGAGTCAAGTACAAGGCAGGAATTCATCTTGCATGGCCATCACATGGCACATTCACCCTTGCTATACAATTGCTCAATTCAACTTATGTGGGGGAAAAACTGGAGCATCTGGGGTAAACTCTATTCCAGCCCAGAGAGAATGTGCAGACACCACTCAGAAACTAACAGGGCATTGAATCAAAGCCACATCCCCGGAGCCATAAGGCAACAATACTAACCATGCACCACCATGCCATCTCAGTTCTAGGTCATGCTGGTGATGTTAAAAACAGAAGCCAAAAGTCTTCAAAATGTAATTCAAATATCAGGACAGCTAAAATCTACTAGTACAAATAATTCTTGGCAAAACTTTTTTCCCTTCTTTCTTCCTTCTGCATTTTCTACTGGACATATGTCAGAGCAGATGCAGTCAGAATGCTTTGCAGGTCAGTTTAATTCATCAGATCAAGCTGTTCTCCTAAGGGGCATTCAGTTGCGGCTCCTATTACTTGAAAATGAGCCTGAAGAAAGTGACACATATTGCTCCAGGAGAGGGTACCAAGTGACAGCATCCATTTCTAGAACAGAAAAAAAAACATCAGGAGAGGACTGGTGCCATCAAAAAGTACCTGCTTGTAGGCATTTGTGGACTCCAGAGAAAAACAACTCCCCAAATAGCTATTGGGCAGCATGTGAAATAAGTGCTACCTTAGAAATATATGAAAAGGCATACAATAAACCAAATGATTTGGCCTTTTTCAATGAAGGTAAAGAGAATAATATGTTTTACATTTGATATATTTTTAAAGAAATGCATTTTAACATGGTGGGATAATGCTGCAACTAATTTATTGGTAATTATGTAAAAATAAATCACACTGAACACTCATAGAACAAGCTTGGAGCAAATAAGAGGAGGTATGAGTGTATTCTGTTCTCAGGTCAGGCTTCGACTCCCAAAAAATCTAAAGTGGAATAAATGATGTCAATTTATATGGCAGGAAACATTGCAATAGGATAAGAACTAATCTCTGCAAGTCCTAAGAAGACAGATGGGTACATATGTTGCCAAGCACAATATAGGTCATTAAGTCACTGTAAAATAAAGAGGCCCAACAGCAGGACGTGCAGCATCTTTCAGAGAAAAGTGGCCCAAATGTAAAAACTCTGGCTTAAAAGAAATGTCAAAAGACTGGATGATTGCAGTAGATGGGCCCCTGTTGTATGATGTGAAGAAAGCCTTTTAATTCTTTATTGGAGTAGGGACAACCTCTTTCCCAGATTGTTCTGACCTGGGTTTGATCCAGAAGTAACTGTAGGATGTGGTTTAAAGACTGCTTTCTGCCATTAGTATATTAAATGATGATAAGGGAATTAAGGGGGAGCAAATGTTTACATGGCTGGAGAAAAAGAGTCCAGGTTATAGACAATGAGAGACAGCAACTGAAATTGAGTAAGGGAGTGCATATGTGGTGTTTAAAAAGAATACTCCACTCAAAACTGGTATTTTTTTTATATTTTACTCACCCCATACAGTTTGTAGTGGTGATCGAGAAAAAATTCTAATCTCATGTTTTCACTGAGAAAGGACATAACAAAGGTTCTGATTGAGCAGGACTCAAAGGTGGCTTATGCTGAACAACAGCAAAAAATCTCAAAAATGTCCATGAGAAATTCCCACATTACTTATTTGGCATAATTCACATATCAAGTCAAAATGCAAGTATTATTTGCTAAAATATTGTTAAATAAATAACTCTGGGAAGTGAAAGTAGTCCAGAAACAGGAAGCCTTTTCACATGGGGGTTGTACCTTTGAATTGAAAACAGGACTCTTGACCAATGAACGAGGAGAGAGATGGGCCTTCAAGTCAGAACTGCTACCTCGTGGAATAAGGCAGCTTTTTGTGGACTACTTTCATTTCGGAAGTTATTTATTTAACAATATTTTAGCAAAAAATACATGCATATTGCACGTTCTGAGTATATGACTGGATGACTTGACATGTGGATTAGGCAACACGAGTAACAAGAGATTTTTTTCTTGGATGTTTTAAATCATATATAATTATCTAGCACTGGTTGCCCTTGGGACCTGTTCTATCACAAACTTTGTTATTTCCTTTCCCCACGAAAACACTACTATAAACTACTTTGAGTAAGTACAATATATAAAAAAATCATTTTTTGAGTGGAGTATTCCATTAAATCAAGTAAGCTAGTAAACCAGGCCATTTAGTACACAGGGGTACAAGTCCTGCTCAAGTAGGCCCAAAGAAGCACAAGAAATTGGATTGTCCATAAAATTTATTACGTACTTTGTGTGCTCCTTTTCAATTATCGCTCATTTGCACAATTATTCTGTATCTTTTGTAAATTTCAGCCTCTTTGGTATTAGTTTGGGTTGTAGTTTACATTAGTTTCAGAAAATGAAAAACCTTGGTAGGTTTGTTGGTGAAATTCTTACGATTGGTTCCTTGGATTAGTAGATAATTAGGCATACTGATTTGTGAATGATCATAAAAGAGGGTAGCAGATCCTAGTCCTATTAACAAGTGGCATGGGGGTCTACATAGAAATAAACTTATACAGATAAACCCATCTTTATTTTAGGTGCAGCTGTAGACTATCTGGCAGATCAGGGTGACTCTAACACCTTTTCTAATTGGTTTGGTACATCGTCTATATTTATTAACAACAGTCCTTTCACATCATTTGCTTCTTTAACCTGCGACCAGTCTGGTCATGCACACAGCTGAAAGCAAAGATCCCGCAAAAGATGTACCCTTACTTCATTTAGCTGGTAATATTTAACTGACAAGCTTTAACCAACAAATTGGAAAATTCTTGCCCCAGGTGTTGATGTCTGAAATGTGTTTATTTCTCTAAATCCAAAGAAAATAAAGTGAAGAAACCTAGCATAGCACTTTAACACATATTTAATGGGGCACTACTTACGGTAGAAGTTAATTCTGTAGAGAATGACAATGCGGATGTTACATTAAAACAAAACAAATTTTATGGGCTATAAGCGCAAAAGGAAAATTCATCTGTAAAAGCGGCTTTTGCTACATTTATATAATATGCTGCAGTTGAAAGAGGAGAGCTCAATAATATCTTTAAAAGGAACAATCAGATTTGAAGATGCATCATTTGTTTCATACTTATTTACATAATCAGCCTAATATAAAATCTAAATCTGCTTTCTAAAGGCAACTTTTTATAAACGCTGTACAGATGAATAAGAATTCAATAAAACACATGTATTGCTAATTTTATGTTTGCAGGCAGCTAACATTGGCCCAGGGGGATCAGGAATATGACACAGAAAACAAGTGTTAAATCTCCATGCTTAATGCAGTGTAGGTACACTTCACTGTACATTAAATAGCAAAACACATTTATTCCACTGAAATTACTTTTACACACTAATGCAGCTTGTAATGAGTTGGTTTCTGAAGGTTCAGCTACAGTATTTGCTCAAGTGTGCTTTGAAATTTCTGAGAAAACGTAGCAGACAACACATTTCTCAAGTCATTTTTGTACTGGGCACAAATTTCCTTTTTACAGTTGTAACAGTAAATCGATAGTAAAACACGTGCTGTGGAGATTACTGACAAGAGAATAATCTAATATGTACAAATAAACAAAAAAATAAAATAAAAAGCATGTGCATGAATAATTATGACAGCCAGACAGATAGATAGAGAACAATGAATGCAGAACCTCTGCATGCCACAATGACCTGCAATAAAAAGAGGTATAGTCCAAATTTTTATCGAAAATAATTGTAGTGTTAAATAAAGATACACAAAGTAGGAATTACAAAAGAATAATCTAACGTATCAAATTAATCAATAACCAACCCTAGCTGTCTCACTGTATCTAATGACACAGCGTTTAGGTTCTGTCTATCATGTAGGGTGTATAGTCCATTTACCCGTGGAACAAAACTAGAGTGCCTCCAGAACTACAAGACTTTCTGCTTCCTCCATATTCTCGGACTGCTCTAGTCACTGTCAGTTATTCTCTTGACTCAACTCACCTCCAAACTCTCACCTGAAAGAGGATTTTGCTGTAAGGTGACTTTCAACTCATTCTGCAAGCACAGAGTCACACCAGAGTCTGGAGTCATCTGCAGGCTTAGATGGGGCCTTACTTATGCTACATCGACACCAGGTTAGAGCTCTTCTAGCAACTTATTCTTACAACCATGAACAAACTCATTATTTTCACACTTGAGAGCATACGTCCCCTTGCTGCCAGAATGTCTTCTTGTCTCCTATCAAACCTCTAGAGAATGCATTTCACCTCTGGGGAGAAGGAATTCGTAGCTGTCAGCTGGTGACCAGTTCTTGCAAACTTCTTCCCAGCCTTCTTTAGTTTGCTGTATCTGCATTGGTACACGGCTAGCATTGTTGGCACTTGCTAAAATACCTGCTTTGTAGAATTCAAGGGGACATTTTACTTTTATTTACATTCTGGAATTCCACAGTCTCTTGAATTCATGACATTTCTCTCTCCTTATTAATTTCAAATATCCACAAAACCATCACAATAATACGCTACACTCCTTAAATGGTTGATTAGAGAACTGAAGTGAATCTATAACCATAGTTTCATTAAGAAGCTTTGGTTATTATCATAGAATTAAGTGTCCACCTTTATTGGAAGAGATATTTTCACCATATCAATGTAAGGCAAAAAAAAAACGGATACATTTTTAGATCCCAAACCGTGCTGCAGCTCTTTGATCTTACATTAATTTCCTACTTTTAGTTCTGATCTGCCTTTTAACTATAATTAATGCTAAGGAGGAAAATTACTTTGTGTTAGTAATTGAAAAGCAGGCATATTTGAAATTTTCAGCCAGTGTATATGGAAATCATAATTAGACCTTTAGATCTTTCACCTGCAGTACTTGTAAGTATTGACTCTGATATTTGTTTCCTTAGTGAAACCTGTCTTAGAGATAACATCATATCCTTAGTAGGAGACTTGGTTTATAGCTTCACCTTTATCCTTAAATTCTGCAGTACTTGATGAGTAGGTGGATTTGGAGTAGTTTTAATTATGAATTTCAAATCCATTGATAATCTCTATATGATTTTTATTCTTTGAGGTGCTAATGTAAGATATTAAAACAGAATCAAATAGTTATATTACTAATTTTCGAACATTCTGGATAAACTCCTCATTCCTTTTTGAGTTTTGTAACCTTCTCTCTGAATTTAGTTAAAGGAATTGGTTTGTTGTGGTAGAGTCACAAAGTGACCCTTTCTCCTCTTTATATTCTTTGATACACAGACCTGAACAGAATGTCTCAAACCTTATCCATTGTCTTTATATCTTTACTCTAACCAGCCTTGTTATTGTTGTTAAATCCCACCCCCCCCACCACTCTTTGTTTTACATCTACAACCCAAGGCAAATAAACCACAACAGGCAGGAGAGAAAGTAACACATTTTTTCATGTACTATAGTTAGTATACCCAAAATATAAGCAAGCAAGAGTACAAATGTGAGTTTTGGCCAAATAATAATGATTTGACTTGGGTAATAATCAGTTCATCTTCCTTAAGTCACCAGTTGGCTTTCTGTTTTGGTATGTGTGATGCCCCCATGCCAGCAGTCCATGGTACTGACCCTTATCAGGGCATCTAGTAGTTTGTTGACCAAGGATGGACCAGTAACAAGTGAGAAGTCATAATAATAATAATACATTTTATTTATATAGCACCTTTCCCATGCTCAAGGCACTTACAGAATATAAGAAAGAATGGCAGTGTATACAGTATATAGCATTGTACAAACCAGATAAATAAATAAATAAAGAAGATTATGACAGTGAATTCAGAGAAAAAGCCTAACAGACAACATAATTGATGGTCTCACACACACACACATACAGGTTACATGAGCATCTTGACAGAGAAGTAAACTGAGAGAATGGTAATAATGTCATGCAGAGCTATAAGCCTTCCTGAACAGATGAGTTTTGAGTTGTTTTTAAAAGAATTCATGGAGTCAGCTGACCTAATTAATTTTGGTAGGTCATTCCAGAGTCTGGGTGCTATACAGCTGAAGGCCCTGTCACCCATGGAGTGTAGATTAGTGTGGGGCACAACAAGATTTACAGAATTAGAGGACCTTAGTGGGCAGACAGGCACATAGTGATAGAGAAGGTCACTGATGTAGTTTGGCGCGAGGTTATTTAAGGCTTTGTAGGTTATTAGTAGGATTTTATATTCGACACAGGGAGCCAGTGAAGACGGAGCAGGATGGGTGTGATGTGCTCACTGTTGCAGGATCGAGTAAGGACTCTTGCAGCTGAGTTTTGAATAAGCTGGAGCTGTGATATAAGATTCGAAGGGGCACCTGCCAGTAGGGAATTACAATAATCGATGTGGGATGTGATAAAAGTATGGACAAGTTTCTCAGCATTAGAGAAGGAGAGGAAGGAGCGAACACAGGATATGTAATGGAGGTGAAAGTAAGAAAGTTTCTTAATGTGATTTATGTGGGCGGAATAAGAGAGGGAGGAATCAAAAATGACACCAAGATTCTTTACAGTAGAGGCAGGTCTGATGAGATCACCGCCAAGATAGTCAGACAAGTCAGACAAGATATGAATGCAAAAGTGCAATATTTATGGTCTTTAACACAGCTTAATCTGAAAATTCACAAATGTGCAAAACAATCCATGTCCCAAAATAAATAAGTCGTTTAATACATCTTCATTAAAAGCAGAGCCTTGAAATCCCATAATATCCTAAATATGAAAATAAACATTTTAAAATCCACTGAGATGTATTTCCCATTGTCTGAATGTTACTTTGGATCCCCTTTTAGAGCAGCTTCCCACACCCCCAGTCTGCCACCTCCACCGATCACTGTGACTTGATCTGCACTGTCCCTGGCTGCCACAGACACCACTGCACCATTTGCTGTTGACGCAGACTCAAACTGCATCATTGATGATTGCTGCAGTTCCAGAGCACTACCTCCCTATGCATGAGCAGCTCCATTATGACCCGTTGCTCCCATTTGGATGCCACCACACTTTGGACCCTTGTGCCTCTGTGCAATGTCTCCCTGCAGGACTCTCTCCATTCTCATCTACAATCATTTAGAAGGTCATTAGACTTCCACAGCAGCCCTCAGAGCATCTCCCTTTTTAGGTACCAATGCTTCATGTCCTGCCCTTATCAAAGAATACCCCCTCAAACATCCTCCTTCTCAGGAACAATCACTCTCATTTTTTTCCTCCTCCACAGCTCGGTACCTAGCGCTAGGATGCCTCCTCCCATTCAGGCTCAAGCAAGTTGTGTTACGCCTCAACCTGCCAATGCACAGCTTCACCTGAATCGCTACCCATATGTTTACGTAACCGGAGCTTTTTTCAGCACCACCTTCAAACTCCTAAATGTAAGCACTCCTCATAACTATTTAAACAAAAATGAAGTGTCAATTGATAGTTACATACACATAAAATAAAACCATTACTAAAGCATGACTCACCACAGTATGTTGAATGGCCTCTGGTTCATCGTGGTCTGGCAATGGTCCTTGGATGGAAAGGTATAACCAGACAGCATAACTTTTCTGAATATGGCAGCTGAGACAGAGGGAGAGAGAGAGAGAGAGAGAGAGAGAGTTTCTTTGTTACCCTGTCTTTATGTTCATCGGCTTCCTTGATGTACCTTCTAGAACAATTGGAGAGGCCAACTCCCTACTTCATTCCAATCCTAGTTTAGATAAACCTCAGCCCCATTCCATCTCCAGCCAGACTGCCCTTTCATCTCAGCCACCTATATTCCCCCATGCTAGCTAACATGTCAGATTCAACCAGATCGATGCAAACCTTTAAATCCCCCAGTCCAGCACATAACAAAGGTCTTATCTGATCTAGTAAGTCATGAATGTCCTAGAGCAGTGGCTCCCAAACTTTTTTAAGGTACAACCCACTTTTGGGCGAGAATTTTGTTTGCGGCCCCTCCACTACCATATCTAACCCTGTTCACAAACAAAAAGCATCTGACCGATGGTACAACAGTTATCAAATAACAGAAATAGCGCCGCCATCAGTTACCCAGTAGTGCAATTTGTCTTTTTTTTTCATGTTTCCTGGACTTTCCATGACATTCAAGAAAATATGTGCTAATTATTTTTAATCAGTGTGTCGTTGCTCAATGGCACTGGAGTCCTCTAGAAATATTAATTCAACTATATATATATATATATATATATATATATATATATATATATATATATATATATATATATATATATACATACAGTTAGGACCATAAATATTTGGACAGAGACAACTTTTTTCTAATTTTGGTTCTGTACATTACCACAATGAATTTTAAATGAAACAACTCAGATCCAGTTGAAGTGCAGACTTTCAGCTTTAATTCAGTGGGGTGAACAAAACGATTGCGTAAAAATGTGAGGCAACTAATGCATTTTTTTAACACAATCCCTTCATTTCAGGGGCTCAAAAAGTAATTGGACAAATTAAATAACTGGAAATAAAATATTAATTTCTAATATGTATATAAGCGTATACGTGTATAAGCAGCGAAGCTCCATGAGGCATCATTTCCAAACTGTTCGCTCTACTGGTGAGTGACAAGTACGACATCGAACATTCAAAGATAAATACAAGTTATACCCTTTTTGTTAAAGATGGATACATTTTTAAAAAGATAATTGGAACCTTCTTTGTCAGGCAGAGACAAGAATAAAAAGAAAAATACACTGTACAGCGATGAATATCTCAAATACGGTTTGACTGTTATTTTCAATAAACCCTAGTGTGTAGTCTGCATGCCCAACCTACCTGGAAAGGGATCTGTTTTTAAACTGCCTTTCCCAAGGTTTCTTCCATTTTTTCCCTACAAGGGTTTTTTTGGGAGTTTTTCCTTGTCTTCTTAGAGAGTCAAGGCTGGGGGGCTGTCAAGAGGCAGGGCCTGTTAAAGCCCATTGCGGCACTTTTGTGTGATTTCGGGCTATAGAAAAATAAATTGTATTGTATTGTATTTCGACATTTAAATACCAAACATCCAGACAAAAAAGACAAGCCTTTGGAATTCTTTGAAAGAAAGCTAATCTACCTCCTCAATGAGCAAGCCATTTTTACCCCAGGAACCTCCACTAATGAAAAAGCATTACTAGCAGTTTATCAAGTTGCATTTTATATTACAAAAGCCAGTAAGCTACATGCAATTGCCAAAAATCTGATTTTACAGACAGCTGATGATATGGTCGAAATAACAGTTGGTGAAAAAGAGGCTGACAAGCTCAAAATAATACATCTCTCCAATAATACAATCCAAAGAAGAATCTATACTAATAAAAGGCAAAGCCCTCACTGACTGACTCACTCACTCACTGACTCACTCATCACTAATTCTCCAACTTCCCGTGTAGGTAGAAGGCTGAAATTTGGCAGGCTCATTCCTTACAGCTTACTTACAAAAGTTAGGCAGGTTTCATTTCGAAATTCAAAGCGTAATGGTCATAACTGGAACATATTTTTTGTCCATACACTGTAATGGAGGAGGCGGAGTCACGTATCGCGTCATCACGCCTCCTACGTAATCACGTGAACTAAAAACAAGGAAGAGATTTACAGCACGAGTCGCACGCGGGAACGAAGGTAAATGACGTTAATTTTTGACTGTCTTTTAATACTGTGTAAGCATACATATTAACACATGTGCAATTAAACGTGTGCATTTACGGGGTGATTTCTCAGGCTTAAAAGCTCACCTTTTATCAAACGCGGGAACAAAGGTAACTGACGTTGTTCACTGTCTTTTAATACTGTGTAACCATACATATTAACACATGTCCAATTAAACGTGTGCATTTATGGGGTGATTTCTCAGGCTTAAAAGCTCACCTTTTACTAAAAAGGTAAATGCAAAACTATTTTCAATCAGTTTATTGAAACGCTCCCGTTAAGGATTGCAATAACATATTCGCGAGATAAAAGAACGAAGTAGGGGGAAATGGAGGAACAGCCGCAAACAGCGAAGAGCAAAAAATTAATTAAACAATTGAGAACGGAGCGAGTTAAGCATACAAGCATGTTCATAAGGGAAACAAAGCACGGTGTAAAACGTAAGTTTAAATAAAGTTTATAGAAACGCTCCCGCTGCGGATTGCAATAACATATTCGCGAGATAAAAGTTTAATGAGAAGACACGAGGTATAAACGAACCACATGACGTGGCGCAACGTTAGGGGCAACAGTTTCAACCATTCTATGATCTGCTTCTCGCAACTGAAAGACGGCACATGGCGGATGTTAGCCGACTTGCTGACCGCAACGTTAGGGGCTTCAAGTATGGCGCTGACGCCACATCTCAGTGCCAACACTTTGCAGACTGTACTTAAAAGACACGCCCTCCTCACTGGACAGTTAAAAACACCAATCAAACTAACGATGACATCAAGTATTACCCAATCAAAAGTACGAAAGGAGGCATCTTCATAAAATGCGTGTGGGATGATTTGCATGAGACGCTGCTTTAAAAAAAAAATGATTACAAAAATACGGGATAAATCCCATCCAGTATTGATTCAAAACGGGACGCACAATTTCATTGTCAAACGCGGCACGATTCCGTATTTTAAAGGACGGGTGGCAACCCTACAGTGCCAGGTAACCACCCATACAATCAGATTGTGATTCAGACTAGGAATGCAATGAATGTAATTACCCCGATCTACATACAAGGCGAAAGTCTTGCAACATTCAAAGATGATGGTTTGGGATAATTAGTACTTATTAAGTACACCATGGAACATAAAAGAGCTTATGAAGCCTTGAACCGAAAAAAGCAACATCTCAGAGATCGTACAAAAAAAAAAGGAGGTAATGTCGTTTTACTCGCTGTAGATTTTAGTGAAACATTACCAGTTATTCCACGAGGGAGACCAGCAGATGAACTCAACGCTTCTTTAAAATCCATGCTTCTCACACGGTCGGTTATATGTTGCGTGTTCTCGGGTAGGTACACCAAAAAATGTATACATTTAAGCAGGTAATGGGCAAAGAAAAAATGAGGTATACCCGAAGGCACTGCAGTAGTACTCAATGTAACTTTACTTCTTAAATGTTAATGTTTTACTGTTTAATAATTTATACGCTTCTTATATGTTGTTCAAATTCTTTTATCAAAATACCAGTGACAGCGCAATGCACGATAACATGGAGTGAATACACCATACACATCTGCCCACGGCCGCCCTGGTGTGCGCAGATAGGAGTTGATTCTAAAATAAAATAAACATAAAAAGAGTAATACATTCATCACCCATAAAGCGGATAGCAGACGTGACGTATTATATGTGTACCACA